>NW_009733059.1:0-14624 GCF_000703405.1 Apaloderma vittatum | reverse complement strand
CTGCTGATTAAAACATCAAAGAATAAATAACAATTTCTGGAAAGTTGGGGTTCTCTATAAACCTTGCTTTTCAAGGCAACAATGACTTGGCTGTGTATTGTGAGGGAGGCATACTTCCGAGAGGTATGTATAAAAAAGAAAGTTCAGCACTGCAAAAGGACAACAAATGGAACTCGGTTCACCAAAATGGGAGAAAAGCGTAGCTTGCCCAGAACAAGCTCTGCCATTTTAACAACATCAGCATCCCTTTCTTTCTAATACACACCCTCTACCTATCAAGGAACTTAATCTAGACTAAAAGAAATCAGTTCCCCCAGACTCAGATATATAAGGCTGCAAAAATCAGAAACTTAATAAAGAATGGTGAGAAATGAAGAAGTTTAGCTGAAGTGTAAGGTTTAAACGTGACAGTAGTCTCCCCTATATCTTCCTATTTCTTATGCACCATGGAGGATATGGCCAAGCAAGAAAACTTTTTTCCCCTTTTATGCAGCAAACCATTAAGTTTCTCAGAAAGGAAACCACATTTCATTATTTTCTCTTTCAACAGCAGAACACTGACTTGTAGTATTATAAAAAGTGAGGAGGTACAATATTTCTTTCCAAAAGGCAGTCAGGTCTTCACTTTGTATCTTACGGTACAGGTATTTTAGGACAATTTTTAGGCACAGAAATTTTGACACGTATGTACCACACCACCACCCCACCCCCCGCCCCACCCCGTCTCCAACTTCAGGTATCATTTTCTTTTACTACGTTTCTCCCTGTGCCCAGGCGCATTAGGAAAGGGATATAAACACTGAACACAGTGCGTTCTACTGCTAGGTGAAGATTTAACCATTTGCTTAATTGCACAACGAAGCCCACAGATGATACTGAAGAGAAACTACTATACAGCATCTCCCGCTGAAAACACTGAACAATAGCTGATAAAAGCATTTTATCAAACCAGCACATTCAGCGTTCTCATTAACAAGAGAATTTCTATGCAGGATCATGCCATCCAATGCAGAACTATATCTAGAAACTCACTGTGAGGTCATGGGGGTGGTGGCAGATCTGCAGAGGCTTTAATCAGGCAGAGCACAATCTAGCAGTCACAGTGGTACTTCAAGAAGAAAATAGTGTCCGTGCTAAGACTTTATTCTTGCTCTGGGTAGCTTCTGCTGCTTGACATCATCAGCTCTGTATCTCACACTACGTAACAGTTCCTGACTCTATTCCAGACTCCTTCTCACAAGCAGAGGTTATTTAATTCCCTCATACAACAAAAGTCAGAGTAAAACTAACCTGTACTTACCCACAGGCTAATGACATCAAGCATTGATGCCAAATAAAAAATACTTAGCACAGGACCTAGTTCAGTAAGATAAAGGTAGATCCAAATGCCAAAACTGAGTCTTCAGAAATTCTTGCTTCAGTGCAGGAAGAGTTCCTACAAATGGATTGACTCTAGAAAACATTCTGGAAAGTCACTGCATGAAAACCAAGTAATCCAAGACTATCACAACATATACACAAGGAAAGAGCAATGAAGATCAGCATAAGGGGAGGCTAACGGGTACTTGGCTTCCAAATCAAGTCACTTATAAAAATTTACATAAGTAATTTGCTACGGAAAATTTTCATTAAAGCATAAAACATTTCAAGACATGTGGTCATAGAGCTACTTGGTGTATAGAGAATAATGACTCTACCTTGTTCAGTACACTAAAATGTAGGACAGCAATCCTTCACAACTGAATCTTCCACATAATCAGTACAGACTTTTATTCCTCACATGGAGAGAGGAATCTCCTTGGGAAACAGAATTCCTACCTTTGCATGTACTAGTGAGACATGTATAGAACATTTTGCTAACAAACTAAAAAGAACAAATTACTAAGGCAAAACTCAAAGACATATCAAGCATTTTCTCCTGGCTTCTAGATGAGGCCTTAGGGGAATTTAGGACAAGTATTTCTGACAGGATGCAAGCTTCTGACACACTTCAATTTTTAAGCCTGTCAACACTTCAATTTTTAAAAGCTACCAATAAAAGTAAACCCAACACAACTGGTTTCCTAAAATAACTTGTCAATTCATAACAATTTGCCAGCAAGACAATGGGGAACCAGAAAAACTTAGTCCTAGTCTTCCACTTGACAAGCTTTTGAAAGGCTATTCTTCAGGACAAATACCTGTGGAACATTACTTGCAGAAGTACTTCCATCCACTGTCAACAGAAAAATACCAAGCTCAGTGAAGAACCCACCTTAATGTCAGAAATGCGACAGCAAGACATTGGCAAACACAAATGTCTGCACGCAGACCTAAAAACGGTCTTCAGCAGGGAAGGAGAAACCAGCTTCTTTTGATAACTAGTTTCAGCAAAGATTAAGACCATCAAGTATTCATTCAGACAACCACGTCTCTAACAGTGCTCCCCCGTTATAGATCTCCACAACAGGAATGCTACTCATCTCAAATTCTCACCGACTCTGCTGGAATGTGCACAGGGGATCTCCCCTTAACAATGTTCAACAGCACAGAATCCAGTATGGCTTGGCATGATGCACATTTTCGCTGCAGCACTGCAACCTCCCTCCTACAACACATATTCTACATTGAATGTAGTTCTTGCCCAAGTGTTATATGCTGCTCAAGTCTCAGGATGATGATAAACATGGCACATGGTCAGACAAAAAGAAATCTGTGCAAGGGTTGCAGTAGGATAAAGCAAGGAGACTGATTAATCAGTATTGTGCTCTACTCCTTGCATTTATCCCCCATAAATTAAATCCTGGAATTAATGAGATTCATACATACGCTTTTTACTAGTTCTCATGCCCTGACAACTGGATCTTCCAAAGCTGAGAGATAAGGGCTTCTGAAATTTTCAAGCATGCCCACAGACTGTATTGAGCTAGATTTTCCCCAGTCATCTGCCAGAATGAAAGAATCTGTCCATAGTAACAACCATCAGGATGACATGGAGTCCAACTACTAAATAGCAGAGCAACACTCTCCCTGCCAACTTTTCACACTGCATGGGACTCGCCTCACTCTGATGCGCTCAGAGGACTCAAAGTGAACAACAGAACCTGAAATAAAATGCAGGCAGCTTCTAAAAGAGCCAAAATCTTACAGATGCCCAATTTTCCTTCTCAATACTTAACTCTTACAGATATCTGTATGTACTCCATCACATGTGCATATTTTCCTCATTACTCAGTTCTTCAATCAGGTCCCTTCACCTTCCAGTAAAAAAAAAAAAAAAAGGTAAAATCCCAAAACACTCTCTTCATCTTCTAGTACTAGTAATGGGAATCTAGCATATTCCTCCCATGAGCTAGTCCTTTATGTTCAAATGCACTCAGTGTACATCATTTCAGTCGCCTTCTCAAAGGGGATGGACATGACAAGTACGGTCCACTCTTAAGGAGGACGAATCATGGTGGGCACTTCTTAACAACACACAGCTGCAGAATACCCAGAGCAAGATGAGATATTTTAGGGAGCCACCCACCCCTGTGGAACTCCAGTGTCTAATATTTTTCCAGCTTCTGTGCAATGGATGTCACTAACCCCAGTCAATTCCTCCAGCAAAGATACTCCCCAACTAGGGTTATACAGTGGGAATTCCAAAGCAACAGGCTATGTACAGACTTATTGGCATTCCCTCCAACAGAGGGATGAAAAGGAGAAAATTCCCGAGGATGCGTATCCTCTACTCCATTTTCTGGATCCCAGCCTCCCCCTTGCCTTGCAATGAGCTCTACAAAGCAGTATCTGTTATGTACATGAATGTCAGCTCCCTCCCTTTGGGGAGTTTCCCCTCAAAAGTGGCAGGCAAGTCCCAGGACAGAGACAGGTGCTGGGAAGGGGGAGCTTTCCTTAGGATGACTCGCCAGAAGCAAGAGAGCCTGCAGCTTTCTTCTTAGGGCGGGCTTTCACGCTTCTTACTGGAAGCTGAAGAGAAAGAAGATGCATCTTAGGTTAGTTTGCTTTAACGCCTAAATGTCTAACAGAAAGATAAAAGAATGCAGAGTGAAACTAGGACAAAACAACTGCAACACAAATGACCTTTTTCATGTAATCTGCTGTTTCAGAAAAGACCATTTAACCATTCAATTTGGCTTTGGTTAGTAAATAAATCACTCTGAGCATATTAATCAAACAGCAACCAGGAGAGGAAGACACTGCAAAACAGGGCAAGTGTGATAATAAAACCAAAGTCAGCTATCTCAACAAAAGCTTAGACATAGCAGTATTTTTAACTGGTAACATTCATATAACACTTCACTGCTGTAACTCTTCTGCTTCTTCACTGCCAGCCCAGTGTCTTTCATCCTAGATATTGGCAAGAAGAGTGCATTCATGATCCATGCATTCAGCCCTTCTGAGTCATTTTTGAGATCTCAAAGACCTCCTACAATTCCTGTATCTGAACCAAAGATCTACAGACTGAGCATAAAAACTAATATGCCTGCAAAGGGCTTGATCAGAATTTCTGTATTCACAATAAACAGCACAGAAGAGTCATTCCTGTAGTTTCATGATTTCACTTTAAAAATTCCTTGCTAGGAAGCCTGGAATCAATTTTTGTTCCTCCTGTTTCCCTGCTATTGTCTAATATGTTAGAGAAGAAAGCAGAGTGGTCAACTCAGAAGTAAGTCTTGTGAATCTGGCCGATTTAAAATGCATCTTTAGACATACATGTCCATCCTTGGAGATATTCAAAAGCCATCGGGACATGGTCCTGAGAAACCAGCTCTAGATTGCCTTGCTTGAGCAGTGGGGTTGGACCAGATTATCTCCAGAGGTCTCCTACAACCTCAACTGTTCTGTGATTCTGTTACAAAGAGTACTTAAGTGCACGCACAGCTGTTCTGTGCACTGTAAAATCAGGTTAATAGTATGACTTAAAATGATGACCATAGCAATTACTTCCCTCCAAATTATTTAATATTGAGCCTGAGCAGCTCAACAATGTCAGTCATATACCACTCTGTTTTAAATCAAAGCAAAAAACAAAATTAGGAGTCCAAGGTGAATCAAGCAAATAGGAATCCAACTACATAAAAAAGGAAAAAGCATTTTATCATATATAAATCAAACCACAAGAAACATTCAAGCAGGAGCCAAAAACCTGGAAGACAGCACTTCAAAAAGCATAGTCTACAAAACACACCAGCTGAAAAAAAAATTGTTAAGCTAAAACTGCCCTCAGACACAATCGCATTTATTTTCATGTATGGTTTATTTTAATACTAAGACTACAGGTAACACATGTGCCACCTGAATTCGCTCTAAATATCCTGGATCATTGGTGAGACATGTGGAGGGGACAGCTCAACAGTGACTGGTTATCCTAACTTCAAAACAAAACCCTGGGACGAGAGGGAGTGAGGAGGTAAATTACATTTTCCCCACACCCAACATGCAGAAGTCCAGGAAGGCCTAAAATTGTACAGAACCATCGCACTGATGATCTTGAAGGTCTCTTCCAACCAAAGCTGTTCTATGATTTTAGATAAGGAGAAAGTGGCTGTCCCAGGGATAAATGGTACTGTAGTATTATATATTCAGACTGTAACAGACAGGTGAGAAGATACGGCCAAAGCAGCATCAAAAAAATATCTACTACCCCACCCTTCAACACAAAACTTGAATGAAAGCAAAGCTGAGTCCTGGCTTATGACAGAGATTTACAGGTATAATAAGAATACAAAAGCAAAGGACTAGTATAGCAAGCAGATGGCAAGTCCTCTGATGTAAGACTTAACTGGCAAAGACTCAGTCCAAAGTTGTTTATATAAAAACAGCTTCTAAAGGGACTGAGACTACAAAGAGAACCTATCAACAAAGCTCACAAATCAGTGTCTGTGCTGGAAATAATTTGCACACCAATTCACCTCAGTTTTCATCATCTTCTTAGGAGTTCTGAGACTCTGGGTACGTTTAGGAAGTTTGTCTCCTGCATCTTCATCTGATGGGTCTGTTCTAATCTCTGATGGGGTTCCACTAGACCTCTGTGCCACACTGCTCTCCTCCCCTGAGGAGTAACAGGAAGCTAAGGATTAAGAGAGAAAAGGTTTTAGTGAATATTTTTTGAAAAATTCACATGAAGTCTAAGAAGTGGCCTATTCTGAAGGACCACATGAAAGAGATGTCAACAAGCCTTAAAAATATTAATCCAAAAAGTACAGAGATGTGCTAGTAGATGCAAAGGGACTAGAGAAGACAACACAACTTGACACAGAATCATTTCAACTGTAAAAGACCTTCAAGATCTTAAGGGATGGTGACTCCACCACTTCCCTGGGCAGCCTGCTCCAATGCCTTCCATGAAGGAGCTTTCCTTAATATCCAATCTAACATCCTCTGGCACAACTTGACTCAACTTCCCCATCCTATCACATAGGAGTTGTGAGAAGAAACCACCCCCCACCTAGCTACAACCTCCTTTCAGGCAGTTACAGAGAGAGACAGAGTGTCTCCTTAGCCTCCTTTTATCCAGCCTGAAAAACCCCAGTTCTCTCAGCCGCTCCTCATGAGCCTTGTGCTCCAGACCCTTCACCAGCTTCACTGCCCTTCGTTGGACATGCTCCAGCACCAGTGCCAACTTCTCCCAGATAACCTGAAATCTTGTAGTCCTTCTGAAACCCAATGCACAAAAGCCCAGGGATCCCTTCTTCCCCTCCTGGCTCCTCAGATGAGGTGTCATACAATGATCCAGCAGGGGTGCTCTGTACCTGAATCCTCAATGGTTTCAAGAAGACTCCCACCAGAGGGGTGCAGCTGTGGCTCATGGCTTCGCATATGCACAGTATCTTCATCCCGGATCAGAGTGAGATCCTGCATGCTAAAACTTCGCAGCTTCTCAGACAAAACTCCCTGGCCCTAAGAGGACATAAATATTAGGGTCAAGGACACTTTGCCTTCACCAAGATCATCTCACGTGGGATCACTCAGAAGAAGAGAAGAGGTGCCCTATTCCCCACTAGGGTAGTCTGAAAAAAAAAAAACAACAGAGAACAGAAAGGAAAAGTATGCTCCCAAAGGTAAACGGGAAAGAGGCTAAAGCAAAAATCATACCATTCTCCCTCTACTTTTCATAAATCAAGGGACAGGATTAATTGCAGGAAGAGCAGACTGGTGCCAACAAGTACCAGCATCCCTAACAGACCCACAGCACTAACTGCTGGCACACAAAATTAAACTATTGGTGAATTGCTGAATATTACAGAAGGTGTTGCATTACCTTTGCAGCTGCAGTAACTGCTGCATTGGCAGCAAGGTTTAACCCTCTCTTGCCAACTCGCATCATGGTTTCATAGCTCTTGTCACGAGCCTGAGTAATGTATTCATCAATTTCCTAGGAAGGCAATGTGGAACACGGCATTTAACTCGTTATTACAAACACAACCCAAGCTTCCCCACCATGACCCTTGAAAACACAAAGCTCATCTGGACACTTTTTTCCAGGCTATGAGCATCAGCTGTCATTGATCACATAACCGCAGTTTCTCTGATATTTACAGAAAGCCTGCAAATGCAACTTTTACTTAAAGTATGCTATTTCCAAACTTTAATAACTGAAGCAAAGCAGTTGCTTATACTGGCAATGTGTAAAAACAGCACGGCTACAGAAAATGCCGCTCCTACCATGATTCAAAGAGCTTAACTACTGACAGTGACTGTAAGGGCTCATGACACCGGGTTAGCCAAACATGCTTTCCAAGCATTAGACAAACTACTGGCTACATTACAATCTTCAGTAAGCTGCAGTATGACATCACTGTCAGAGACAGAATTATTCTACATCCACGAACGTCAGCATAAGCACGACTCACACACTTCAGTTTTTATTGCGCGGTAACTGAATCAGAACTCAGCTTGCAGACAGGTCAGTATCTTCTAACAACAAGTGAGTACCTTCTCCTTATTGGAGAGCGTTGGGTGCACAAACTTCCTGTAGAGGACACTGGAGCCCTTGGTGTAAGGGGAGAGCAGCCAAATCACAAATGCGATTTTCAGCTCGAAATAAAAGGGAAACCTGAGAGAAAGAGGGAAGAAAAAAAAAAAGAGAGAGAGAGAGGGAAAAAGATGGAGAAGTGGAATCAAGATCAGCACAGAGACAGGAGGAGATAACTGGTAAAGAGCAGCACAGGCAGAAAGAGCAAAAGCAAGACAAAGGCTCAGAGACAAAGGAATCGGTACATCAGGTCAGAACAGCAGAACCCTCGTCGGAATCCTAGGACATACCTTCTTCGAGTCTCATTTAGTCTTTCATCCATAGCCATGAAAACTCCATAAACAGGGCATCTCTCAGCCCTGCAAACACACCAAATTATAATCCGATAGCTACTCTCATAATTCTGAAGTTTTTCAGAGAGTATCCACTGGATGTTAAAATTACATTACTTTCCCTCTCATTTTCCGAAGTTTTCAACTATGTATCTCAATAAATTTCAAGTTCCTGACAAGGATGCTGACTCGGTTTCTTAAACCTCCAGTAGGTACTTCTCAGATAAGACACAAAAGGAGGATTGGTGTAAATGAAAAAGAGCAGTATGTAAATCTTTAACCATTACCTAATAAAGTCTCTGGGAAGATACAGTAGCAGAGACTGAAACAAGTGAATGTAAACTTTCTACTTTTCACTACTAGTAGTAAAAGACTTCTGTTTTCAGTGGTCCATTTTAAGTACCTGAACAAGCCAAAGCTCTTGCACTATTTAGATCTTTGTTCACTTTTCAGAGTTCATGCAGAAAGAGACAAAACTGCTGAGCACTTTTATAAGGTATGTGCAGCCATTTCACATTTCTTTAAAAAAATGCAACTAGTATTCTTTCAGAGATGTACACAAAGGTCCAACACTAAAGCAATGAAGAAACTGAAGGTCATCCTGTTCCAATGGATCAGCTGAAGACACGTAATGATGATTTGCCAATTTTAGTTGCCTCCATGACACATCGCATTGAAAATATTAAGGACCTGCTTCCCCTGACTCCATTCCGCCTCACCCCCACTAGGCAAATTCATCATGGAAAACATCAACTCAGAGCACAGAGAGGCACCTGATCCACTCCTCCACACAACAGGCTCAGAAAGCAAAAAAACAAACAAAAAAAACAAACAAAAAACCTCTCTCATTTCTACTTTCTTTCTTTTTTTTTTTAAGGTGTCTTTTAGACCGCAATTTCTTAAATTTTACCAGTTCCTATTAACAGCTTCTGAAAAATATTTCATGTTATGAATGTTTGCAATTGTTCACAAGTAGAGGAGACAAACAGCTAAGACAGCCACTACTACCCACAATATCTACAAACATGCAGACTCTTCATATGGATTAAAAACTCCTGAAGGAGAGAGTTTACTCTCAGCATCCTAGCAATTTTCCTCGCTTGAATCCCACCCCCCCCACACACCCCTTCAGAAAAAATGCTGCCAAGGAACTCACCAAGAAAGAACAATGTCTGTGAGTGTTTCTGCAGTGGTGAAAAAGGCAAACACAATCCAGTACATCATCCACTTCACCTGTAAAAGAGCCATCACTCAATAGACATCCATCAGAACCCAGAAAAAAGCAAAATGTCTCCTCAGCAAAATTTGACTCATCATCTCCACCTGTCAAGATGAACTCAGAACATGAAAGCACATACAATCAGGAATGGTCACACATCAAGTGGTACGTTACAGTTTGGGGAAAACGTGTAGCGTTAATGTGCTCTAAATAGACAAATGCATACAGATACATTGATGAATGCAACATCACGATACAAGAGTGTTCAAGTCCCAAATTAGCTATCTAAAAAGAGTAGGCAGTTTATTGTAAGAGGTTCTAGTTTTTCACATATCATGATTACTGTAATATATATACACATATATATGCAAAAGTTTAGCTTCAACTGTAGCCCTGTATTTTCTTGATTTAAAGATTTTTCTTGGGAACTAAAAAAAAAAAAAGGCAAATCAACAGATAAATATTCTTCTCTGACTGATTAACAAGCATACCTTGCCTTAGTATTTATTTCCAGAAATTACCTGAGCATTTCTCTTTTCTTTTTAAATAAGAGCTCATTAAGAGAGGTGATAAATCAAAGAACATGCTGCATCAACCTCTTGATTAAGGTCTTGAGTATAGTTCACAAAGTGTACTTTGTGCTACTATGGCACATCCGTACGCCCATCATCTATTTCTCTACCTCCTCACACCTTTCTCTAGAGCAGCAGCTATTTCTTTCAAAGCAAACATAAAATAATTACTCCCTAACACAAAACACACTCACACTGCTGTTCTAGTAACAAGTCTCTCAGCTACAGGCCAATTAGTTCTAAAGAATCAGCTGAGCTATAAAAATTGCTACCCAAAAGTTTCCAATAGCAGAAGAGTCAATAATATATTGTAAGGGAAACTGCCAGCTTTCTGTGCTCTCAAGAGGTAAAAATAAACATACGTAGCAGACAAATGGGAAGAGGAAGTCACCTTTGTCAAAAGCAACTTAACATTCTTAGCAGCCTAAAGAATGGGAAAGAAGAAGTAACCTGAATCAAGAAAACTCCTCACACTAGATCTACACCTTAATCTATATATTCAAATTACACAAACAGTTTAGTGACAATCTTTGTTATAGCAAATGAAGCTATGAAAGCATATATTTCCCCAAACTCATGTGTTGGAAAATTTGGTGATCTTTATCACCAAATTTGGGTCTTGAAAGACCTTCCAAAACTTTATAAAAAAACCAATAAAATTATGCTGCCTCCAATTCCTCTAAAACAGTGAAAGGTCTTGAAGACAATGGTTAGTTGCCAAAATTATTTCCACTTTATTACACATTTTTTTCAAAACAGAATGCAGCAAACCATGTATTTTATGGCTTTCTCCTGCCCTCATTTTTTGTTTATTTGGTTTTTTGGGGGTTTTTTGTTTGTTTGTTTTTGTTGTGTCCTCAGTTTGGACAGGACCAGGTTACATTCATTTGACTTCTAAAGCAACTCTATAAAACTAATGGTTAACTCTTCAATGCAGTAACATCAATCAGCTCTTGTGTGAAGAAGTGTGTAAATAATGACAAATCAAAGCTGGCAAACAGAGATCCCAACAGGCAAGAGGTGTCAGAGAAGCTACATACCAGTAGATCTTACTTCAGCACTAGGCAAAATAAAGGCAATAGCAAAAGCAATTAGCAGATACATATATATCATGAGAAATACCCTTTTTGGGAAAAAAAAAAAAAAATCTCATAAATGTCGTGGAATTCTTATAAAAGTTTCCATAAACTCTCTCTGCCCTACAGGTAGGGTATATGGAATTTCTACAAAGTTTCCGACAGGCCTAAATAAACACACTAAGAAACTAAAGTGACAAGAATAAAAAAAGAACTCTAAAGGATTAACAATTAGTTAAAAGAGAGTAAATAAATCACTTAAAAAAACCAAACAAACCAACCAACAACGACCATTTTTCACAATGAGAAAAGTTATCAGTGGTATCCCAAAGAAATCTGTTGAGATCTGTGCTGCTCATCATCATGAAAGATCTCGAAAAGGTTCTGAATAGTAAGATGACAAAGTGTGCTGAGGATATTTTTCTATCCAGGGGATTACGTATGAGTTGATTAAAAAATTCCGAAAGAGATCTATACAAATTGATCTCCACTTGACACTTTGTCTCTAAATGTCATTAAAATACAACGTAATGACCTTACAGTATCTGCTTTTTCTTAGTGAAAACTACTGTGGTTATATAAATTAGGTCATGACGCTCAGGAATGGTCACTGTGGACAGCCTGAGGAAACCATAAGCTCAGTGCTTACTAGACTTTTTCATTCTGCTACCAGAATGCTCAGGAGAATTAGAAGAGGAACTGAGAAGAAGAGAAAACATCGCTTTGCTACTGTTGAAATAAACTGTGTGTTCACCTCTTTGATCCTGGACATGGGTCTCTTCCCCTCTGTCTCCTCCTATCACCCTTTACCTCTACAGTCAAATTCAAAAAAGAAATACAGGTCTGAAATAAACCAGAAGGATACAACTTTTAGTTCTAGAAGTCCCTGAAGTGCAGATGACCAAAAAGCTAGAAGAGCAGAAAGCAGAGGGGAAGAATCACAACATTTTTATCATTACTATTACTACTACTATTGTTTGTAATCCATGGATTACAAACACCTTCAAAAACCAAGGATTAAACCAGGCTATGTTTAACAACTCATTAAAAAGGAGTCGGATCTTTGCTGCTTGAGCTAATGACCACCAACTTCAGCTAACTGCACGTACATAGTCTCTCCAGCGTGCACCAAAATCCTAAATAAATTCAGTAAATGCAAAAGCATAATAGGAACGTAGATTTGACTAAAGCTGAAGATTACAAGATCTTTCTTTCTTTTTACATGTCAACAGTCTCAGTTCAGAAGCAGTTATCAGAAGCAGTTAGCCACAGTGCCTGAGGCCTTATCATAAATTTACACCGTGGTGGGAGGCCAAGAGTCAGTTTGCACTGTCCCACGATGCCATCAGTGGGCAGCTTGTGGTGGCTTGGTCTGTGTCAATTCAATCTTCGACACACCGCACTCCAGCACGGACACGCCTTGAAGATCTTCCTCCCTCACTGTCGGTTCTCGAGAGCTATGAGCTAGCAGCAGCGCATAGACAGCGCTGGCTTTGAAAACGGCAACACGGCATTCAAGTTTTCCGCTGATTTTTCACATGAAGAACAGTTTGAACAGATATTAGCTTCCTTTCCTGTGTTCAAAAAACCTGTTTTTTCCCTATCTTTCCACTATACTGAGAAGAAAGAAGCCCTCCAAAGAAAAGTGAATTAGGCAGACGGCAGCCCAACATCTAGATGTTTATTTCTGATGCAGTCCTCTCACGAAGAAGTAATTTGTATATGAGATCAGTTTTAGCAGTTGAAATATATGTTCCGAACCAACTCCAGTATTTTCACTGAAAATAAGAGGAGAAAGTTTTCTGCTGCAGTAATCCAGAACTATCTACCTCAACAAAACTGTATCAATGAAGCATTAAACAAAACCCCAAAATGCATTCCATACTTTTCCTCATCAGCCCTAGAGGAGCTTACACCCAGGTGATTAGTTGGTGTTACTGTTAAGACAACTTTATGATACTCAAGCACCGTATCTCACTTCTTTTTCACCATCGGATTAAGGAAGTCTTTCAGCAATTTAGGTAACATCTACCAAAAGAAAATTAGATCAATATAGTGTTTACATTCCGCAATGAAACATATCATTTTTGTACCTCAGCAGCTAACTTACCTACGGAAAATAATCATGGTTTTACCATAAAGAATGCCTCCAAATTCATAGGCTCCATATTTACTGAGTCTTTTTGCTCCGGAACAAGCACGCTATAGGCTGTTTTAAGAAGTGAGGGAGTTTCTTTTGCCCCCTCAAGTTCTCAACAAAACAATTTAAAACTCTTGAAATCTGAATCTGTCTTAAAGTTAACACAGATTCTGTAACTGGGACACAATCTTTCCATGACAGACACTCATGAGCCAGAATAAAATTCCAGGTAAAAAAATACACATTTTGTGCAACAAATGACGGTCATAAGCAACCATAAGGAAAGAGAAGAAGAAAGCCAAAGAAGACAAGAGTAATAAAATACTTCTTTATACGTAACTTCAGCACCAGCTATGAAGTCACAGGATCATGCAATCATTCAGATAGTTTCTTTCATGTTGTCTTTTCAGTTTCTAATGTTATTACCAATAAACTTTGAAGTTTAATAAGGCTCACTGTATTTCTGACTGAATCTCCAATACTCACTCAAAACACTGTATCAGTTATCGAAGTTATCAATGCCTCCTGAACATTCACATTTTGATTTCTCTACTAATATCAGTATTAAAAAAAACCAAAACCCAAACCACCTCAGCCTGATACTGTGGTTTGTAAAGTTGTCCACTGTGAGTAAGACTCTCACCTCAGCTGGCACCTTCTTCCAAGAAGAGTGGGCTGAATTTTAAGCCAACACATAGGAAAGGTCCAGGCAATTTCAGAGGACTAAAGCAGCATGAGACAGAAAAGGACTATATCCTGCAATACCTACTGCTGATGTGTCAGTTTGTAAGGAGCCAGAGTCAGTTAAGATGAAAAGTCTCAGACTACACCTCAAGGTGATAATGACAAATTATATTCACACGTTACCTCTCTTCACCATCAGGTTATTCCTAGCTCTAGATAAACAGAAACTCACCCAACCCGCAAACCACACAGCTCTTGTCTCCACTCTCAGCTTAGTACACCCATGCTCTACGACGAGGACACATCAAATCACTAAGAAGCACTTGGCATTTTAAATACGGTAATTGCAATAATCGTGCAGAGAAATGGAAACGATTCCAGAAAGAAAAGAGGATGAAGTCTCGACCAACAGAAAATGCCGTTCACAAGCAGGTCTGAAAGGAAGACTCACACCAAGCAAGCCTGCACAGCCTTTTGGAAGAAAACAAAAGCCGTGAAAGGACACAGAGTAATTGCAAAGTTGGAGTAAAGAACTTGTCCTGGACTTACAGACGCTTCCAGACTGCAGCGTCTCCCCCGCTGTTTCCCTCCCTCCTTCCCTCGACACCTCCCGAGGCAAAAAAGAGCCCCCGTTTACGGTT
>NW_009733058.1:0-1563 GCF_000703405.1 Apaloderma vittatum | reverse complement strand
TCTGTCGGAGGAGCAGCGGTTCCAGAGCAGCACCATCACCAAGGTGAAGAGGGCGCAGATGACGATGAGAGTCTTGTAGTTGACCCGAGCTGCCAGGCAACGCATATTCACACCATACCTGCAACAAAAAAAACGAAAAAAAGAGAGGAGAGAGGTTTTTAAGGAGCGGTGCTTGCACACACTGGTGCTAATTCGAAGCTCGGTCCAGCAGGAGCATCCCCATGACGGTGTTGGGTGGGAAGGGGACGCTTGGAGAAGAATTTGGGGGTTTTGCAGCTCTCCAGTGTAGCCGCCACGCCTCTCAGCTGGGAGAGCAGAGCGTTTTGCCCAAGGAACAGCGGCAATCGCGTGGTGACGGCTTCTAAATACAAACGTGGGTGTTCTGAAGGTGCTCGGCAGCCGTCAGGAACGGGTGAACAAACTCAAGAATTTACATTTTTGTGGCGACGGGACGAGGGGTGCGTTGTGTATGTCAACGGGTCAGACTCCTTTGGCGTCGCTTATTCTCATTTTGGTGCTGGGAATTTTTGGTTTTCTTTTTTGATACGAGTGAAGCTTGTTAATATCGCGTGACGAACGTAGATTTTAATGAGAATTTAAATGTCTCCCGGGAAGAGAAAGCCTCAGCAGAATATAACCGCCGCCTACCCAGCGCCAGGAAAGAGGGATTTCCACCCAAACAGCCCTATAATGGAAACCCAGAGCCTAAAAACAGTCACAGTTCACACAGCTGAAATCACTAAGACACCTACGTAAAAAGGGATGGCTATTTTTACCCTCCCCCCTTTTTTAAAAAAAAAAAAAGCACAAACTATATACACATTTTATGCGAAGAAACTCAATGCTCAATGTTACTGCACCTCAGATTGTTTTTTAAAACCAATAACGTGTGTGAGGAGGAGCAAGCAAGACCCCCACGGAGATGCTCGGGGGCTCCTATGTCCTGGTCCCCCAGAAGAAGGCAGAAACTACACAAATCCTCTTCTCGGGATTTTATTTTCTTCTTTTTTTTTTTTTTCCTGTAATATAATACCTCCCCCCTTTTTTTAAATGGAAATAATCAATTGTCTCTCACCAGTTTTACGCTTGCATACCGCATGCACCATCTGGTCATTTAAAACTGGACTTTAAAAAGATAAGTGTCTTCGGTTCTGAGGGCCCAGTTTACTACATGCCTTTTCGAGAACATAAATTCATGTATAATTGTATTTTTATGGAAATGCTAGCATAAGAATAAATCCAATTTTCCACATCGGCAGATAATTTTTGGCAACGATGCTTTCAGGACGACCTCAACAAATACGCCCTGCTATTTTATTTTGTTTTGCACAAAGGGATAATTCGCTTCTAAATACAGAGTGGCATTTCTGACCCACTTCAGGCCCTGCCTCTGAAACTCAAAATTAATGAAACCTGCTGGATTACCAGAGGATGGAGAGAGAGGTAAGAGGAACCCTCACGATCACACTTTTTACATCGCTAATACCCCATATACCCATTACTCCATGGTTTTAAACAAACCCGAGCTGTAAAAAGACTATTTTTTTATATATTTTTATATAT
>NW_009733057.1:0-18566 GCF_000703405.1 Apaloderma vittatum | reverse complement strand
TAGATGTGGCGCTTGAAGATATGGTGTAGTGGTTAGAGAAATGCAGGGAAAAAGGTTGGACTTGATGACCCTGGAGGTCCTTTCCAACCATAATGATTCTGTGATTCTGTGATTCTGTAAGTGGAAAAAGCCACTGAGTGCTGCACACACCATGAAGGTGTAGAGGCCAGTCTAAGACTGCTTTGGGCACGTTAACTTTTTATTGTGGGTTTTTTTTCCTTTGCATGTCCTTAATTATGAATTAAAGAAAACATATTATCCAAATGCACACAAGTTCATTGTTCATACTTCTTATTAGCATTCACTTAGCAGCAGATAAAGATTTGGGTTTTATTTCATTTAATTTCATTTTTCAACCCATTCCTTTACATGCCATTTCATTTAAAATATTTCCCAAACATTTTATAATACTTTCACTTGAAGCCAAGAATAAAATGATATATTCATCAGATTTAGGATATTCTGCTAATAAGACATCATCATTCCTGACTTCAGAGGGTTTCAGAACTTTAAAAATTTCTGGCTGCTTATCACAGCAGGGTACAAAGCTCCCTGGAAGCAGAACACAAGTTTCTATGGCGACAGATTGTCGGGGCAGTTATAATCTTGTCTAGTATGTCAATGAAATTATTGTTGGCTTTTTTTTTATTTTCCTATCTTGCAATCAGTTGTATGAAGAGGCAGATGGGTTATTTATTTCTCAGCAATTAAGTAAAAAACTTGCCTTGCACGTTTACAGAAAGAAGACTGACAAACTGTGGATGGCTTTGAGGACTTGCAACAAATTCATATGATTTTGACTCCTGTATCCAGAGTGCTGGCAATAACACAGCTCCTATTCTTCTACCATTGCACGTGACTGAGCAAATAGCTGTCAGCAAATGTTGAGCAAGACATTTATCTCAATTAATGGAGTGAGATGCAGAGACTACCTGACCAGCTGGGTAAGCAGAAGAACCAAAGGGTGGATTTATCACCTCAGATATGATCCTGCACTAATAATTTTAGCCACTGTTGATTTTCAGATAAAATTTATTTCATCAAACAATCTCTGATTGCTTCCAGCAGTTACCTTCTCTGTCAATGTACCCGGCAGGCACTTGCTTCTTCAAGCTCCTCTCATTTTCTTAGAAACAGATAGTTCTTGTTGGACAGACACATTGATACTAATACTAATACTAATACTAATGAATACTAATACTAATGAATACTAATTCTAATACTAATATAAAGATAATGCCTGTTCTCTCCTTGGTCCTCTCCTTCTAAGGTGACACCACTTTAAAAGGCACCCACTGTTCAGTGTGCAAGCAATATCCCTAGCATGCCTAGTTATCCTTCCATAACTACTGTTTACTTGCCAAGATCCCACCTACTCTGTGGGAAACCTGTCTTTCCAGCTCTTTCCAGCTATACTCACATCTGCTCCCTACCTTGGCTCAATTTTGAGTAGTCCACATCTGCTGCAGGTGCCTTTTCCGGAAACACTTCTATCTATTCCTGAGGCACTTGGCTTTCCAAAGTAGGCAACTTGCCAAATTTTTCCTCTTTTTGTTGTCTCACCAAGCTGACCTAACACACAGGTACAGCTTTGTCCCTGATTTCCACCACTCACCACCACCATATTTGCCCTTTCCTACCTCCACTCGTGTACTCCAGAGAAGCCGTTCACATAGTACAACTGATACTTCTCTGTGCTTCACTGAGAGGCTCCTACCTCAGAGCAGTATTGTAAGGATCTATTGCCAGCCCCTCAGAGCGGAGGGTGCTAAGTGGCTGCAGACCATGAAGAAGAAAGTACAGGGATTAATTTGGGGAGAGTGTTTTGACCTAGAGCAGAAAATTTCTACTCCTCTTCATTTGAGCTATTTTCTCCTCCCAGCCATGCAGTGGTTGGATACCATTTGGAGAGTCTGGTGATTCCTTCAGACTGCAGTACTCACAAAGCTGTGAAGATGGCTGTAAAGACGGCTGTGAAATGTGTGGAGAGCTATAGAGACGTCAGGGTAAATAATCAGTGGCAAACTCACCAGCTCAATATAATTATGCCAGGAATAGACCCTGTGTGACTTCTTACCAACAACTTCATGACCATAGAGCGAGGGGCTGGAGCTGGGCTGGAGCGCTGACTCTCGTGTCCCAGAGAAGCAGGGGAATGCCACACTGCTCTGAAAGCTGTCAGGGGAAGCTTTGTTGGGAAATGCTGGGTCATGATCACTTTTCATAAAGAGCCACTTGCTCCGTCCAAACATTCAGACCTGATTTTTATTAGGGAAAGTTTCTCAGCTCCAGAATAAAACTTTTAATGGGGAGAGATAGAAAGAGACTAGCACACCTCAAACAGGCTAATAACTAGGGCATCCAGGGTACAGAGACTGGAATAAGGATGTAGAGGAGATCATAAACAAAGGAGTTAAAAATATACCTTTCCAATAAGCTGAGCGGGATGCATGATAATTTATTGATTATTTTGGAAAGCTCTGAAGGCTGTATTTTATCTCAAGGCAGAGTGGGAAAAGTCCAAACATGAAGAACACAACAGTTAAAATTAATAACACTGGGAAAAGCTACAAAGGTGTAGGTGGGAATGTAATATTTGTAATCAAATCTATTATTTTAGCAGATAACATTTGCAGACAGTCCACTTTAAAACTGCGGTGTGGCACACGTATAGATTGCATTTCGTTCATTTCCTCCTGCACGTGATCCTTACTGGATCATTGATCAATAAAACCGATGCACACACCTACTGGGAACTTTCACCTTTTGCCATGTTCCCTCTAAAACTTTCTAGAGTTTGATCCCTAACCTGAAAGAAAGCCCGGGAGGTTTTCTGACGTCTTTGCGCCATCTACTGTCTTCCACAGATCTTACAGCATTCAACTCACACTTTTTTTGTTGCAGAGCACTGACCAGATGTTTTCACAGAAATATCAATTATAATAGTATGGTCTGGTCTTGAGAGGTAAAAGCCGCTCCAAAACTCTATTATCACAGTCAGCTTGACCTCCAACAGGTCACAGCCTATTCAGGATTTCTCTAAACTACTTCCAACCCTTTAATAAGTTTGGGTTTAGTTTCAATGCTTAATTACCCCAGTTTCAAAAAAAAAAGTATGCCTTGTTTCTCATGAGTTTTATCCCCAAATAATGTACTGGTTTTCCTCTGAGATGGAAAGAGGTCTTTAAGAAGCCAAGACAATGAAAAGACAACATTCTTTGTGCTTCCACAAAGAGAGACTACAGAGTAGTCCCTGCATGCTCAGGCTGCTTCCTGGATGTGAAATGATATATAATTAAACACCTTCCTCAGAGCTGAAGAAAGGACTAGTGTCTAAAAATGTCACCTCCAGGTGCTGGATACCAAATACTTTGTGAGAGAAAGGCTTCTTGCCTGAAGGCTGGAGATATTCAGCTGAAAGCCCCTTCTGAGTGCAATCAATATACAGTGAAAGGAAGCTTGAGGCTACCAAATACTACATTTTCAGATCTGCCAGCTTAATAATTGTCTAAGATATTGGATATTGGGTTAAGGTGACTTGGTCATAACAGTAACTAATTTACTTTTTAAACTATAGCCTACTTTTACTTTGATTAAGATAAGCAAATTCTTTCACAGTCTGAATTAATATACTCGACACTTCAACCAAAAAAAAAAAAAAGCCTATGTTCAGCTCGTTGTTTCTGGTGGGAGCAGAGAAAAAAGAAAAGGAAGGGAAAGCTGTTACTGAAGTTTCATGTAACGAAAAAATCAGTCATTAGAACAGCCATAGGAAAGAGAGCAAAAGTGCAGCTAGCTGAAATGCACTTCTGAGAGTAACTAATACTGGATGCTGAATGCTAAGGAAATAATATACGTAATGGCATAGTCAGAGAGTAATCCTTTTCCCCTGTTTATACACCCACTCCTCAGCAATCAGCAGCTGTGAGTTACTAAGGTGATGGATGTACTCCAACTATATTTAACAGTCACTAGTGGACCAATCCTTCATGAATCTTCATAATCTTTTGTCTAGCTGTGTGAACTTTAGTGTCCACAGTATCCTGTAGCAATGAGACCCTCAACTGAATTTGCTGCTGTGCAAAAGCTTCTTCACTCTCACAAGCATGATAATATTTCAATCACCCTACAAAGACTTCTAAGCAAAACGTAGCTACAAACTCAACTTCCTAGTGTAAACATCCATAAAGAGAACACTCCTTTTAAAATAATATATATATATATGCCTTTTAGAAATCTCTTTTTAAAAGGCAAAAAATCATTCCTTTTTCCTGGACAAATTATCATGAATTGGCAAGCCTGAAGCGTTTCAGTGCATAACACAACAAAGTCACCTTCTCCCTACATTCACCATGTGCTGCTCAGCCTTCTTAAGGATGGAACCAATAGTTACCAACAGGTCTGAAGTGCTAATAGGTGTGATTTTGCTTTATGGATTCACACCAGAAAAGGAAAAATACCTTAAAACTGTGTATGCTCTAGTATTTTTCAGTCATTGATGCTCTTAAAGTGTACTAAACACAAGCTACTAACTGCATCTTATACACCAACATGCACGCATATATGCATAGAGATATATGCACATAGATATAATACAGCTAAAATTTTCCTTTTAATTTGGCAATTCTGAAACTATTCTAAACGAAATATCATTCAATACCCATTACTGAAAATAAAATTGAATCAGTTTAAGAAAAATATGGGAACTGCTATTTTCCTAAAAATTTAGCTCGAATACTTCCAAAGCTTTTCTTCCTATTGTTACCGCTTATTTGGGATTACATATCTTAAATGTCAGCCTCCCACACTTGAATACAACACATAAAGTATTTTTCTTGCAACATTAATTAATGGTGCCTTTACTAGTGCCTAAAAGGGAATTCATATAGCATGTATAAATGTATTTCCATGTTGGTAATAATGGGCTGATATCTGACATACAATTTGCACAGTTCAAAATAATAATGTCACAACACAGCATTGGCTGAAAATATTTGATGGAGTATATTTTATTAGAATATGCTGTTTCTGGCAATCAATTTTGCAGGATCTTGTCATGTTTTATAAAAGCAGTTATATACAAAGGATGCACATCACATCAGATTCAAAAAATTTGGGATTGACTCCTTCCTGTGATATTGCCCTGACTTCCTCCTTTTGTATTCTTTAAATTCACTGATACTTCATTAATAACATATTATGTGAAATATTTTACATTTTTACAGGCAGCATAATTCTTCTACTTCCTACCTTTAGACTACCCAACTTTCCAGCTGTATTCAGGTAATATATATTGACATACGGTTACAAATAGTGTTATAGTTTCATTTAATACAGTCCATTCCGTTTTTCACTCTGGCAGAATTTACCTTGCCCTTGTCATTTGATAAACGGTTCGCAACCAGAGCTTTTTTGACGACATAGCTCTCCAGAGCCGTGGTGCAGTCTGGTACTGTGCCATTAGATGTCCCTCTGGACTATGCAAAAGAAGATCAAAGCCTGAATTAGCATCTTTCCATCAGCAATGATCCCAGTTTCAAAACAGAAGAAACTTCTCCCGATACTGCACTTTACCCATGTGCCCTCTCCAGTATGTGTAACCTTGTTCCCCATCTCCACAGCACGCAGTGAAAAGCAGATCAGGCGTCATACAGCAAAAATTCGGTCTTGTCCTCGTTTCATTTCATAACAGAACAATTTCTAAAGTCCACAACTTTCAATCACACTGAAATATGAAAAAAACACAGCTGCGGAGTGCCTCTGGGGGTGCAGAAGGGCAGTGCTGAGCATAGTGTCTGAGTTTTGAGCAAATAATCCAGCAAATGAGATGTCTGGTGGATTGAGTCTGCAGCCAACTGAATAACCACTGCATTGCTTCTTATGGGTTCTGCTTCCTTTAGTCTTTTTGGTTGACTAGTTGGTTGGTTGGTTTGTTTGTTTGTAGTTTTCTCCTGACTGAGTTGTTCTGGTAAAGTATTTCATCAGTGTGTTGTGACTCCCCCAGGGGAAGAGGGAAGTGATGATAACTTTGATCCTGGAGGAAGCGACAGCAGTGTCAAGGTGAGGCACTCCCACATCTGTTGGGTGGATTCTGCTGATGCCAAAATCCTGAGGGGGAAAAAAGCACATATTGACTTTGCTCGTGGCAGCAGAATCAGATTCTAACCACACTTACAGTATTTATTATATTCCCAACCTCCTGGTCCATAGTATTTTATGCATCATAGTATTTTATGCATCAGCTGCAAGGATCAGAGCTGCCATGTCAAAACAGAAGAAATTTTAAAGGTTCCCAGACTTCCTGATGACATGACTGTATTGCACAGAGGAGCTGTGGAGCTTTGGGCACATTCTGGAATTTCAGCCAAAAGAAAAAGTTCTGCTTGGGATAAGACTTTTGCCCATTGCCACACAGTTCCACTAATTCTAAGCAGCTCACAAACAGCTGAAGGTGGGGCATTTTTTAAGTACCCTGTAATCTAATCACATTTAGGTCTTTTCAGGCAGAGCACCTCATATGTCACAGTAAGACAGGGTTTGATTAATTTAAAAGGAAATAAAATAAGGGATTATAAAACCCCAGAGATTATTAAAGGTTCTGCTTCCTGATGGCAGAGGCATTATACGCTCTCAGAAACCATACTGCATATACACACACAAGTGAAAACCAAAAGAACAGGGTTTGTAGGTATAAGCCCTGATAGTCATGTAGTAATCAAGTGAGATGCATAGCACTGTCATGCTGAGAGCTCACATACCAGAAATGAAAGCCCTTGCTGGAGAACTTTGCCCAGAAACCAGTTACACATGGAAGAAACTCTTATCCCTTTTCCAGAGATGGAATTTCCTGGGGGGCACATCACATGGCTGTGCTAGCTTGGGGGGCTCCCAGTGTGCCTAAGACTGAATAGCATAATGCTGCAAAAAATACTGAAGTGTTCCAAGTCTAGCCTGATGTGTAAATATTGACTCGACATCAGCATGAGCTGAGGAGTGTTCTTTGGGATAGGAGTATTCCTAATCAAAGCATTTCTAATTGAGGTGGCCCATTTTCCAGCAGGAAACTGATACCTTTCAACTTCTGACTGTGACCATCTCCTTGAGGGGCAAGCTACTCTGCATGCTGGAAAAATAGATGGCTGAAGTGGCACTGCAACTTCTCCAGAAAACCTGCTGTATGATTCAGCTGGTGTCCTTGAAGGCTCTGAGACTCTGTATCTTTTGTTCCACCTTCATTCTCTTCAGCAATGTTAGACTGTGAAGTAAGCATCTCTTCCGTCACACCCTCTTGAGTCTCATCTTTCCTCATTTTTCCACATTCATCCAAGGGACAATCAGAACCTCATTCCAAATCTCTATCACAGAATAATAATATAATGTCTGTCATCTTCTCAGCATTTTACCTTATGTGGTGGAGAGAGGAGACAATGCCATTTGTATCAACATTGCTTCCAGAGGACTATAAGGACAAAGATTTCCTTTTGCTACTTTAATTCAGTGTCCTGGGAGGGATGGATTACTGTCTCCTAGCCAGATGGATCTGCAATGGAATACACTGATTAGCAAAGAGAAAATGTACACAAAGCAAATCTAGCCTTCCAAATTTTTTTCTAGGAAGAGCTTTACAGGATTTACACAAGAATTTGCTTGCAGGAAAGAAGATTTAAGCATTTAATTTAAAACTTCCTGTTCCGTGAAGATGAAATATTTCTTTGGTTGCCCACACATGCGGAGATGCTTTGCTTTTGCAAATGTTTCTGTATTTGTCCTTAATCTGTTATGCAGCTGGTGCTTAGTGTTATTTTACAGGTATTAAAAACACTCAACAGGGTAGCTGCTAAGCTAAGGTTTCAGAATCTTGGTAACAGATGGCAGATGTTCTTCATGCTAGCAACGAGGACAGCAGCTGCCTCTGTTTTGGCAAAGAGAATGGAGAAAACTTGATCCACAGTGATGTTTGGAAAGGGCTGGTCTTAGGGCTTCTGGCATACCTAGCAAGGTTTAAAAAAGCACTAAAGTCTCACTTAGGTCAGAAGAATAAGGAAAAAATATTACCTCGCTGCTAATGTGGGTCCGGGCACTAATTTCTTGAACTTTGCAAGGCAAATTCTGGGTATGTTGAGAAAGAGTTTTTGAAGAAATATATCTATGGAAAAGAGGGAGGAAATTTATCAGTTCTGCCATGAAATGTGGAAAGCAGGAATAGAAATGACCTGATGGATAATTTTAGCTCAGTAAAAGGGAAGAAAAGAGTCTGTCCTACTTGATCCTACTTTACTCAAGCTGCTGCAGAAGGCATGGATGTGAGAGAGCTATGGTGTCTCTCAGGCAGGCATGCACAATGGGTCTCAGGGGACACCCAAGCGACGGTGTTGGGCCATGAGACAGCACCAGAGCTACAAACAGCATGGCTGTGCTTGAGCAGTGCTGAGGCACAAAAGAGCACAGGGACTCCGGTACATCGACACTCATGCAGCACTGCTAGGACCTGCAAGAGTATCTCTGGACACATACTAATGCACTAATGTAGAAGCTTGCTCCAGATCTCCAAAATGGCACAGTGCTCCCATGGTCAGTGAGAACAGAAAGAGCAGTGGTTTCTCCTGAGAGTGAAGAATTTCAGATCTGAGAGATGAAGAGCAAATATATGGAGAGAGGAGATGGAAAAGCCACCAAATCCAAATGCTACAGGAATAATTTTCTGAAGTTCAGTTAATCCCTTAAGCGACTTCTAATTTCCAGTATTTCTCTCTGAATCATTCAGGATTCCTGATGGTGTCAGTGATTTTTTGTTTTTCCTGTAACCATTCTTAAATAGCTAGCTGTGGAAACACTTTCAAATAGATGCTGCCTCTTCAAACCACTTCTCCAAGCTCCAGGTTAAACAAATGGAGTGGGGCAAGCAGTCAGGTAAAGCTTTGACTGAGATCTAGAAATGCCTGTCCCTTGCTGGCCTGAAAGTCATGCTTACCTTGTGGCAGTGCTGTGTTATACTTTTCTGGTTCTCACACCAATACATTTGGCAGTAACTGTGTACCAGTGCATCATGGTCTACAGCGTTGTATAAACATAATAATTACAAAAGCCCCCACGTGAGGGGCATATGCTCCTCTGAAATTCCTTTGCTAGATTTTTGGCAATGGTATTTCAGAGAACGTGTGTGCCCACAACACCAAAGTACTATTACTTTAGTCAGTGGCACAAGAGCATTAGCAATTCCCACAATTATGCTACACCAATGGCAGCATATCTTTTGTCCAGAAAACCTATTACCAAGCACAAGAGACTTTTTTACAGCTAATAGGTCACACTCAGACCAAGCTCAATTCCTGGGATATTTTTCCACCTGGATTCAAGTGTCCTCAACATGGACTCAGCTCAATAGCTTTAATAGACATTAATTTAGTTTATGTATAGGGAGTACTGAGTCATTACTATGCAAAATTTTCTAGCAATCTCATAACTGGAAAACACTCTAGCAGTACTCATGCTTCTCCAAGAACTAGAGTGGCATCTTTTGGGAGAATTTCTCTGCTGTCTCTGTCTTGATGCAGATTTAACCCAGGAGCCTCTTGGCATAGGCTTCTGTCAAGCCTGTAAGCTCCTCTACTCCTGTCCTTCAAGCAAGCCTTCCAAACACCTCTGAAGCTGAGTATAAGTCAGGAGGTGAGAGTCAAGATGCTTATTTTATAGTCTGGCACAGGTAGGAAGATTACCTGGTATCACTGCAGCCAAAATGACAGCAAGACAAGAAAGAATCGCAGAATCACAAAATTATTGAGGCCGCAAAAGACCTCTGAGATCATCAAGTCCAGCCTATGACCCAACACCACCACACTGGCTAGAGATGCTTTGTATGCTCACACTCTTACAGCAGAAAGACACATGGCAAGAGAACAAGGCCATGTGTGTCTCCCATGGTGTGGGATGAGATGTTACATATCGTAATAAATCAGAACATAGTAGTATGTATTTCACACAATACCAAATCATCTCATGGTCATTTAACTATGTTTTATGTCTTTTTTCAATCAAGTTATGGTTAAGGATTACTTGGGCATGGGTTGCTGATACTCAAGTAATACTTCAAGTGATTTTAAGAACACAGCATTTTATAAAAAGCTCTAGTTTCAATTTCCTGTCCCCTGTCTTTCCTAGGTGTTCACATGGCAACATACTTTGCAATCAAACTAGTCTAATAAAAACATAGCCAAGGAATCTTCATAAGCACAGGACAATAAACACAAATTTGCTGAAGGGGACGTAGAGAGGATGACATGGCAAAGTCATAATTAACGTGTGTGTGTGTGTTTGTTCACAGCTTATTCACACACAAAAAAAGTTGTGAACGGAAATGTTAAAATGTTAAACAAAGCACAAACTCCACAGCCTCAGTAGCAGAGGAATCAGAGATCAGCTATGCATGTCCCATTCATCTTGCCCATCCTGGAATGTGCAGTATATGCTTTAGCCCATCCTATTGCTGAGCACACAAAGTCTCAGCACACTTTTAAGTTTTCCATCTGTTTTTCCACAGCTCACTAACGACTTATAATGGCCCCTGATCACCACCCTGCTGTAAAGGCGATGATGAATTCAGCAGACCCTACATGCAAATGGCAAAGCACGCAAAACACTAACTGTTGGTACTGATATGCAACAGGAGTTTTGCAAACCTGCTAGTGTTGCATAATATGCTGAAAATATAGTCTCACAGAATAAGCACCATATTCCTGCCGGCACAGCTTTTCTTCTGCAATATGCCTAAGCGCAAAGAACCATTGTCTGTAAATAATTCAGTTTTACTCAGTAGCTAGTTTAGTTAACCTTTACAGGAAAGAAATAAGTGAAAAGGAAACATTTTAGTTTGCCACCGCTTTTTTCAGACATGAAAAAATGAAGCAAAGGCTTTCTTAATGAGAAAAGTTTGCCATGATATTGCTCCATTGATGCATTTAGCAATACTGCAGTGGCGTGATGTACACCAGTAAATTTTGCCAATTTATGTTGAAGCAATCTGTGCTATGGTTTTAGCACTGACCTAGCTTTAGGAAATGAAGACACAATTGAAGCTCTGTGATTAATTCTTTCTAGGAAAGCACACTCTCCAAGGCATGTTTTGAGTGTGCTCCTTATAAAGAGCAGCAAAGCAATGACTGAAACACAAGATTCCGTATATGGGTTCTCATACACTTCCTTCATAGTGAAAGGAAAGTACTTAACATTATTGGAATGAAACAAGCTACCTGATAAGGCTTCTTCTCACATCTCAGATGTTGCTGACATTGACATGCTTCTGTAGAGATACACACACCTGTATTTTCTAAAAGACTTCATTTAAGTGAAAACATTTCCCAGTCACCACAGTGCACAGTGTGATTCTTATATACCACCATACAAATCTTATTAGCTCACAAAACTCACGAAAATACTCCCACTAACCATTCAGGTCAGTGGAGCAAACTGGATCTGCCTCATTTTATCTTTCCTAGCAAAGTGAATGCTTTTTAAAGCATGTCAGATAAAACCATAGTCCTTGCAAGTCAGCAGGTTGTTGGCTTGTTTATTCTGCTTTTTAGTGAAAGAAACCAAAAAGAGACAGCCTATGAGCATGCAGCAAGCTAAGGGTGCATTATGTGAATGCGTTCAAAGCCTGTTAGTCAATAAAAGTACATTACCATGCCATCCTCTGCATTGCAGTCTAAGCCCCACTACCTGCACGGATTTCCAATGCAAATAAATACGAGCACCAGTTAAATCAGCAGGCTGTGAAACTGTAAGAAGAATTCCTCTTTCTTCCCATGTTCCTCCTGGATGTCCTTAAGCTAAGTATTTTTAACAAATGATGTTTTGTTCTGAATGCCATCACTCATAATTTGCAGAAGCATTCAGCAAGATTAAAGTTAGTGGGTTTTTAGGCTTCGGTTTAGCAAGATATTAAAGCATGTGCCTAACTTTAAGCATAGAAATAGTGCTTTTGACTTCAGTGGGACCACTCACCTATTTAGAGCTAGGTGAGTGTTTACATATCTTGCTGAATTGGTGCCTTGGGGCTTTCTGACCATATGTCCTGAAAGCTTTCACCATCCTTAACCAAGCTTGTTGGCACATCACCATGAAAGGACCCTTTTTTCCCCTCTTTTTCTCTGGCACTGTGTTTTCTTCTCACTGGAAAAACTATCTGAGGCTGTTTTGCACTAACTAAATTTTACGTTACACCTGTCCAGAAAAAAAGGTAGTGCCCTTCCTTTATAAGACCTCAGAGTTAATCAGTGGAATCCTGCAGTAGGGCAGAGAGTTTATACTCCAGAAATGCATACTGCCATGTAGGTTTTCCTGCTGGAAATACATTTCTTTTTCAAAGAAGCAGGCTCAGAATTTATACACACCAGTTTTTGTTTTGTTTTTCAGAGGAGTATGGAACTTTGAAAATAGAAAAATCGTAGAAAGTTACACACACACAATGAATGGTGAAAAGACAAATCGACACATAAATACTAGTCGAGAATCTGATGTGAAGTGTATGATGTGAAATATAAAGCAATGGAACAACAATTCGCTGATCAGTGTAACTTTAAAGGCTTTGACAAATTCATTTCCTTTTAATGCTGGATAAGTGAGAGAAGAAAATTGGGATTCCTTGGAACTAGAGGAAAATAAAAATGATAAACAATGAAATCAACAAAACAGCACAGATTGTGATTCCAAATATTTTTAGAAGACAGCTGTGCAATCAAAAAATACTTCCAATGTTAGCGGAAGAGCCCACAAGTAAAATTAAACAGTCCGTGTAAGAATTACAGCAGACCCTGTCACTTGGAGTAATCTGGCATACAAACAGAAAAGATGGCAGCTTGGATATGCAAACATGATCACCTACACCGAAAAGCTGTTGAAGGGCATGAAGTGAAAGCAATAATGAAGATCAAGAACAAACAGAGAGGAGGGTTTGGAACTGTACTGCAGTGTTGCTGGAATTCACACTTAACATTAATGATCAAAAAGAAGGTTTTAAACAATATCATAATGAAATTTCCGCGTGATGTGAACTTGCTAAGCATTATGAATGATAATGAGGGCACAAAAATATTGCTGCAGAGTCAACAGAAGTCAGGAGGACAGGAAGAAAGTGATGTTCTGCTGGGGAAAAAATACAAGCTATAATTTGTGGGAGTACAGAAAGAAGGAGGCTGGAAGAGAGAAATAGGGACTAATATCAGGATTGACTAGTATTCAGTTCTGAATTTTCATCAGGATGCCAATAAGCGAGACCAATATGTGGAAAAGAAGGTATCGCTCGATGTGGAGAAATAATCATTATTTTCCTTGGCTTCTGATGGAACAATACGAGACAAACTGTGTTTTGGCTTTGTGTGCCTCATTTCAGGCAAGCATTGACCTGCAAACTGTTCTTAGCGGGAGCTGAGATGAAAAAAGGCCGTTAGCACTAAGTGAGCACAATCCAGCGCAAGGTTACCAGCCACAATAGAGGAGGGCTAGTGTTGATGTTAACAAAACAGGCCTAGCCCACAAGGGCAGCAGAACGATCATGCTTCCATTTCCTCTTTGTCTTTGCCCCAGCCCAAGCACCCAGCCTGGCTCCTTCCACTAGAACAGCGATGAGGTTTTAAAGTGATGGGGAAGGACTGCTGCCCTTCTCAGCAGCAAATTACTGATAGCTCCTCTTCAAAACTGCCCTATTCCTGTCTCTGTGGGACAGCCTTCTGGTCCAGCCCGTCCCTGTAGGTCTGCCATCCCATGGCAGAAGCATTCAGCACCCACGTTTGGCACCTCCTTCTTGGAAAAGCCTCACGACCTTCTCCATTCTTCCATGTATTCTGTGCAACAGTTGATCATGTGCCCGCCATTTGCCTTTTTAGCCAGAGGTTCGTGGATATGCACATATTTTTACGTGATCCAAATGATGGGCTTTTAGTTACAAAAATCTCAGTTGGAGGACATAAACTGGAAAGGGACCAGAATGAGCACTTAGGTGCTAAATTTGTAATAGTCCTCAGCAAAGCCTCCTCCTTCCTCCCTTTCCTGCAACCCCCAGCATTGTGCTGAGAGTGTCACAAGAGAACGAATCTGCAACCCTGAGAAAAATAAACAGAAATAATCACAAAAACAGGTGGTCATCTCCTAATCCCTGGTAGCTGAAGGCAGGATTCTACTCATGTTTTTAAAAGATTCCTCTTTCTAAAGACCTCCATCAACTCAAATCTGTTTTTTTAGCAGAAGCTCTGTCTGTCAGCTGCACTCTCACTTCCTCTTCTCTATCCATTACAATGCAAACTATAGTTCAAAAAGTAATTTTTTTTCAATTCAAATCAAATTCTCTGAAAGAGATTCTAGAAAGAGATCTTCCCGCCAGTAACTTATTTCTTTCTAATTAAATAAAGTAGTCCTTGAGATATCAGCCCTTAAGAAAAATGTTTCCAAAGGCATATGTTCTGCTAGTCAGATGAAATGCCTGGATGATGGCAATTTACTTACAATCACCTCACAAAGGGACATGCAGGGCTAGCACAGAACTGACATTACCCAGTGTGGGCAATGCAAGAGTTTAGTCCACTATCAGGATATTTTTAATGGTTGAATTTAACATTTCTAAACAACGGCAGAAGGCTCCATCCCACATCATAGCAGAATCCTATACCACTAAGCCATGCCTCAGTCCTCTCACATGAAAGGATATTCTCAGTACATGGCGGCTTGGACACACAACAAACAAGAGTGACAGGTACAAGAAGAGCATTTCATCTTATCTTGAGTAGGATAATGGCTTGTATTAGGCTTGGCTCAATCTACACATGACTGCTCTGTCTCTTCCAGCTAACCTTCTAAACATCCGCTAGATGTCAACAGCTTGGACGGCTCCCTTATGCAGTATCTCTGCATGAGACCCTCAGTGGGATGGATGGCAAGATGTTTGTGGAGCTCCCAGGAACAACAGGACAACACAGAGGACAGAGGTTGACTGGCAAAGTGAGGATGCTGGTGCATGCACTGAGTTCCTCTTATGTCAAGAAATAGTCCTAAATAAACAGATTCTTCCTCAACTATTACTACACATGTCAACGGCAGTACAAGCTAAATACACAACTAAAATACACACAGCTTGAAGCCTATGTGGGTAGACTTTATATTACTCCACAAGGCAATGTTACCAAAAAAAAGTCTGAATTATTTTTTCACAACAAAGTACAACCAAATGCAGGAAGCAAACTGCAATTTAACTCTTGAAGTTGTCTGATATACCAAAGCATTATGTGTATTCTGGCTTCCATCCAAAGTAAACATTCAACTACTTTTCTTTTAAACACATCTGGAGGTCAATACAGATTGTCCTACCCTTAACATCAGTCCCACACAAACTGGCTAATATGCATCCACAAAATAGAGAGTAAAGTCATCTCTGTGGTCACACGAATGATTTGGCTTCACTTTCAAGTCCTACCACAGACTTCCTCCTCAGTCCTCCATAAAAGGGTTAACCTCTTTGTACATCTCCATCTGCCAAACAGGGTAAATAACACCTGCCTCCTCTCTGGTAGTTTATGAGGCTTTGGGGGCATGTCTCCACCACAGGTGCAGACACACCCAGGTTGGCTCCACATGAGGAGCACTAATTGTGTTCCTCATTTTTCTAGGGATTCAAATTAAAATGCCCAGTATTCAATTTACCAAAGTGCTGAGTGCTCAGAACTGCAAGTGGAAACTCTGCTTGGAACAATAAAATAGATATATATTAACTGTATAATAATAAGTGCACTGAAAAAATCAGGCCAAAGGCATTTCCAATGGGCACCTAAAATGAGTAAGCATCTCTGAAATGAAACTTACTGCCTCAGGCCCCCTTCTAGAAAACAAAAACTGCTTTCTACATTTCTGTATGTTGTAAAGACATTATTCATTCATAGCATGAGGCACTTAAAAGCTAGAACACTAAGTATATTTTTTAAAAGCAAAAGAAAATTCTATCGGCAGTGCACAACTTAACCAATTTGCAGTAAATAAGACATGGGCTGAAGCATGAGGACAGAGAAGGCTGAGTAGTTGCTCACTGATCACCAGTCTTTCCTGCTGCATGCTTATTGAGGAATAGAGCTGTGGAACAACACTGTGCAATCACATCATACAAATTAAGACCTAAAACAAGGTTATATAGGCAAATTGGTTTATTTTCTACTGCTTTGGCATCTAATTTTGCAACCATATCATACTCTTAATACAGCTTTTTTCATAAAATTTAATTTACCTAAGGTTCCATAGGTGGAAAAGAGAAATCTTATTCTGACTCTTGCTTAAATCAAGAATAATGTCTTTGAAATTAATGGCATTGAAGTAATGTAAGTGCAAAGTCAAACCTTTTGGCTCCTGAAAATTGTAAGCTATGTTTCAGCATTTGGATTCAGTGTATTAAAGCTAGGCAGCAAAATCAGGTCTTACTTATATACTGCTCCTTCTTTTTAAAAAGCCATTCTTAAAGTCTAGGGAAACGTTACAAAGCATCAGTGCTGAATGTTCTTCTGTATCAGTCATTAAGAATAGCAGAAATTTTGTAAGTCTCTACTACGAAGCTTTCACCTTCACCGTTACCACTCCCCTCCACAATCTCATAGTTTTAAATCTGGGGGCGATTCACACCTTTCACTCCTCCAGATATTAGATAACACAAGCTATTTGTTGAGTTATCTGAAAAGATTAAGTGACATCACAAGGGTTCTGGGGAAGAAACTAATCAGTACTAACAGAGAGGATAATCAGGAAGGTGATTAGACTAAAGATACTGCTGTGATATATGCCATTTGGGATTTAATGTATGAAAAGATAAAAAGACGAAAGAGGAAGAACAAAGAGCAAGGGCTAATAGTTCTTTCTAAAGGAAGGAGGAAAAGAGAGAAAGATATATGACCTTATATTATCTAATTCTCCTAGCAAGTACATACTAACTGGTATTTATGTTGGTGACTCGTATTCGGTCATGTTAGAACATGGTTTGAATAAAATAAGGAACTGCACCATATGTCTGTTTTAACAAGTGCCAAGCCAAGTGATTTACAATAATGCTTCAGCTCCTCATACCTGCAATGGCGTTTTGTAAGATTCTTGCCACATGCCACATACTGATAGCTTTTTGCCACTCTCCACCTCAGAGGTGACAGCCTTTCATGCTATCTTTTGTCACCACCTTCAAGAGCATCCCAGTTTTTAACTAAATTTTTTTTTCCACCTTGTAGATGAAGAGTTCAGCCACCCTGGCACGGAGGCACTGCTCTGCACAGGGAACTTTGGCGAAATGACAGAAGCAAGAAGAGTAAAGGCATCTTTGTTAAAGAGAAGGGGAAAAATAATGTCTTAAATGATGTCATATATGTCACACCTCGTAAACAACTAAGCACTGTAGTGCTGTGGTCATCAGTCATTACTGCTCCTGCAGTTCCATCTGCAGCTGGAGACATTTGTGTGTACTTGTGCATGACTGGTCAGAATGGGACCAAGCTACAAGAAAACTGTTGAAAGTGACATGGTGAAAGCAAGGCTTGGTCCTACTGTGACTATCAGATAATGTGTTGTATAGGACTCAGTGAATAAACACATGAATAATTTGCCTCCTGCCCTTAGCAGGAGCTGGATTTTACATTACTCTAGTGCTTCTGACATTCCTGCAGCTAGGGAAAGCCAGGCTGGCTGCAGGCTCGGTGGTGAAAACAGTCACCCACATATGGTGTTGAAAGAAGACTACTTGAAGAACAGATGACAGAGCAACTGGTTCCCACTCACCCAACTCATGTATCCCAGCACAAAGTCAAGTGGTATTCAAATTAAAGTATGCTGGCTTTTAAAGATATGCCACAGGGTGAACAGGAGATAACCATGGACAGATGGGTTGTGTGTGTGCTTATTGCTTCATGGAAAATCGTATACCCTTCCTGAAATTATTTCGGTCTCTTTAGTGTGGCACACAGTGATTTCAGGATCTGTGAGATCCAAACATTCTCTATTTTGGCATAGGCAGCTGAAAATTAGTCTCCTGTAGCATGGTCTCCACTGTGTTCACCAGACTCTTGGTATAAGGGCTTCTTCTCCCCCTCAGCATCACTACGGACTACACAAACTGGCCCTTGCAGCCTGCTACCCAACTCCCTCCAAAGAAGCTGCAGCTGCCTGTCTTGGGAGCTTTAACACAGGCATTTCTTGGTGGCAACAGCACTGTAGTCTTGGATTTCCATGACCAACCGCGTCTTCAGGTCCCATTTAAAGCAAATCCTGAGCTCTTCAAATGACTTTTGAGGGGGCCGAGCCACATCTTGATCTTACAAAACACATCTCCGTCTTGCTTCCAAAGCGACAATCATCAATTCAGTACAAGAAAGAGAACTTCTGCGATTAGATCCCAGTTGGGTTGGTCACTGGAGAGCAAGGCGAGGAGTGACGGTGCTGTGTCCGTGCCTGACGGGAAACACCTGCAAAGGGTAGAAGGGATGGACCTGCAAGCTCCACGGTTTTGCGAGGGAAACGTTATACCTGCGAGAGATCGCCGCATCATTTTCGTTTGCTCG
>NW_009733056.1:0-3194 GCF_000703405.1 Apaloderma vittatum | reverse complement strand
TCCCTTCCAACCCTGACAATTCTAGGATTCTCCCCACCCAGGCACAGCACCTTCCTCTGGAGCAGCCCCCCACACCCGACACACACTCCAGCTGGTACAGCTTGTACCACATCTGTAGGGTACGTTTCAGCTACCTGACACTTTGTTGAAGAAAGAAAAAACTTCTCAGCTGTAAGAGAAACACCTATTTTCCTAAAGCCTCACCACAACCCAGCCAGAGAAGCTAACACAGCTGCTGCCTCCTCCTCCTCACCACTGAGCAGCGAGTGCTTCCGTGTTTGCAAGTATTAAACAAAGATCTGTGGGAACAGGACTTCGCTTTTCAGCTGCAAAACCACTTGCAAGTGCTGGTCAAGCAAGCCCAGCGCTGCCAGAGATGTGTTCAGGTTCGGCCCCAGCCTGGGTCACAGCGCTCTGGCGGATCTCCATGGCTGCGCTGCCAGGGCAGTTATTTATCACCCAGGTACTCATCTGCTACCCCTGTTAAGAACCAAGGGACTGTCCTGCTCGATCACTGCCACGCACAGCGAGTTCCCGCACGTTACTGAAACAACAGAATTGGGTGCATCTGCAAGGAAGGACCTCAAACTCAGGGGAGCATCTCTCAAATGTTCCAGCCACAGAGCACACACCTCCCCACCATGCAATTACAGAAGCCAAGGGCTCTCTCCCTGAACATCAGCTGCGTGGTTTCAGACTAACAGAGCAGCTTTCGTTCCGAAATACACCACAAAACGCCCTGTGCAACCCTTTGTGTTCTCTGGTCACCCATGACTGAGATGCCTTTAGGGTGAACTGCAGCATTAATTAACAGCACCGAGTAACCACGCTGGGCACGAGGTTTAGCAGCCACTTCTGATGAGAGATCTCGGCGCTGTACTTTGGGAGGGGAGCAGAAACATTTAACTAGTGAAGGGAAGACTTAGAGGTTTGTGATCTCTTTATGTGAGGAACTTTGGATTTTTCAACGTACCAGAAGGATGAGCTTCTCGGAGATGCTCTGACTTAGAATTCATGGTAACATTTGACCAGAGGAATTATGATACGCACCTACACGCTAAAAACCACTACACTGGGAAGGTAAGGAAGCTTTTTTTTTAAAAGCCATTTGTAGGTCACAAATCTGAGAGGCGTGAAGCGTCAGATGACAACACCCAAGAATGTTGCTGTTTAAAAATGGGGTATCTCGCGCTGCTGGCAGCCTGACGGATTCGGCCATCTCCCCCTTACAGGGACACACACACACACGCACCAGATGCTGCAGAGAACACCGGCCACTCCCAAACCCATCTGCAGCAGCTGTTACTGGGCCTTCTGCTGGTATTAGAAGAGACATTGCGATTGTTCCCCACCCTCCCTGAAGTAATTTTGAGTGCACATTTTAAAGGGAGTTGGAGCAGTGGTAGGCAACCCCACCCTGCTCCAGCCACGCGTCCCCCAAGCTGTCCGTCTGTCCTGGGGCACTCGGGCAGGTCCCCACTCCAGCGAGTACAGGGCAGTAGCTTAACGAAGTGCTTCCTTCTCCCTGGCCAAGATGTTAATTCATTACCAAGAACCAAAATCCCCCAAACCAACTGTCCTGCCACAAGAAGTCCCTGGGCAGAGAAGCACAGTCCCAGGAGCAGCAGCTCTGCTCTGGTAGGGGTGCCTGGTCCCTGGGCACAGGGTTCTCGCCTCCAGCTCATCGCCCAGTTTGTGGCAGCACACACGTTTTTCCACAAGGGATGAAGTGAAGAGGATGGTCTGACAGGTCAGTGTGCCTTTGCTCTGTGCTGGGAGCCAGGACGAGCTTACCCCTCCACATCCTCACTAATGAGGGCTAATGCTTGATTAGCTTAATACACTAAGAAACCTGAAGCAGCACAGCTAAAGGGAACCCCAAGCCCACAGAACCCAGATTTCTGCTCATCGTCCACACTCCTGCAGTCGCCAACCAAGGCCAGGGACCTGTTCCAGGAATTCAACCATCCCCGCCGCAGTCCCCAGCATGTCCCAGCACCCATCCTGCCAGCTTGTTTCACGTGGGCTGGGCAGCGAGAGACACGGACTGATTCCTTCTGCTGCCAGATCTTGCCTTGGCCCCACAGACCCTGGGCTAAACCAGCACAACCAGGGCTGCAGAGCTACCAAACCAGCCAAGTCCCCTTTCCACAAGCCCACACAGGCAGACTTGAAGACAGAGCTGCCTCTTCCCCACTGCCCAGACGCCCGCGGCACAGAACGGCGAGCAGAGGCTGTCAGACAAGCGCCCGCATCACCCTAACCCCATGGCAGGATTTTACGCATGCGGAAAGCTCTCGGTGACAGGATCCCTGCTTGCTTTCAAAGCCACGCTCTGACACACCATTTAGTCCTGTTTGCCCAGGGGACCAGAAATAGCAGGAGGGCAAACCCCAGTGGGGGTATCACTGGCGCCGAGGAGCCCCCGTACCAGGGGCCAGCAGGCCCGGCAGGGCTCGCTGCATCCCCCAGCAGCCTGTTCCCCAGACATCTGCCCCCGAGCCCCCTCACTGTCTCGGGATCCTCTCACGCACCCAGCACCCCACTGGCTCTCACCCAGGTGTGGGCACAGGGAAAGCGAGTCCCTGGCTGCTGAATAGCGAGGATCCCCGGCCCGGGCTCCCTGGCAAGAGCCTGACGCTTTCCTGCACACCCAGCAACGGCCGCAGGGAACCCACACTGCTGCTCCTTCTGCCTCCCAGGGAATCCCACCAACACCTTGCCCACACAGCGGCCAGTCCTGTCCAGAGGGTCACCGGGAAGGGGCTGAGCTCGGAACCGCCTGTGTCACAGAGGATTTCTAGACAGCAGACGTTGCCATCAGACCCTGCTATCGGGACAAGTGGCCTTGCCCGCAGTGCCACATCTCACATCTGATAAGAGAACACAAGACTCAAACTGGAGCACGTCCCATCTCACAGAGCCCACCCCGGGGCCTGCAGCACAGCACACCACCGCTGGCAGGGCTCCGGGAGATGTGAGAACCGCTTGGGTAGCGCACAGACCGCAGCTCAGTGACCGCACATCAGCCAAAGGCTCCTCAGACGGCGAGATAAGCTGCACTGAAAGATGCTGCCACGACAGGAGAGCAACAATCCTTTCTGCTGATACACCGAGGCATCATCCACCACCCCATCCTGCCAATGCACAGAGCTGTGCCCACGGCAGTGACGCCCAGGTGTGGCAGGGGGAGG
>NW_009733055.1:0-504 GCF_000703405.1 Apaloderma vittatum | reverse complement strand
CTCTCTCAGCACACGTGGATGCACCCTGTTGAGACCCATAGATTTGTGTGTTTTCAGTTTTTGCAATAGTTCTCTAACCAAATCCTCACTGACCAGTGAAGAATCATCCTCACTCTAGTTTTGCTCCCTTACTTCTAGGGACTGGAATTTCTGAGGGCTGGCCTCAGGAGTAAAGACTGAGATAAAGAAGGCATTCAGTAATTCTGCCGTCTCTGCATCCTCTCTTATCATATCCTCCGCTTCATTTAGCAGCAGGTCCAATTTTTCCTTGCTCTTCCTTTTCTCATTGATGTATTTAAGAAATATTTCTTTTTTTCTTTCACTTCTCTAGCCAGACTAAATTCCATGAAAGCTTTGGCCTTTCTTGTTTATTCTGTACACACTTTGGTGGCATGTCTGTAATCCTCCCACTTAATCAGACCCCTTTTCCACTTACCGTAAATTTCCCTCTTCCATTTAAGTTTTTCCAGGATCTCCTTGTCTAACCATGCAGGTCTCCTGCCT
>NW_009733054.1:0-493 GCF_000703405.1 Apaloderma vittatum | reverse complement strand
GAAGGAAAAGAAGGAAAAGAAGGAAAAGAAAAAATGAAAATAAAAGAAGGAAAAGCAAAAAGAAGGAAAAGAGAAAAGAAGAAAAAGAAAAATGGGAAAAAAAGAAGGAAAAGAAAAAAGAAGGAAAAGAAAAAAGAAGGAAAAGAAAAAAGAAGGAAAAGAAAAAAGAAGGAAGAGAAAAAAGAAGAAAAAGAAAGAAAAGAAGGAAAAGAAAAAAGGAAAAGAAAAAAGAAGAAAAAGAAAAAAGAGAAAAAACAAAAAGAAAAAAGAAAGAAAAGAAAAACAAAGAAAAAAAAGGAAAAGGAAAGAAAGAAAAAAGAAAAAGGAAAAAAGATAAAAAGAAAAAAGAAAAGAAAGAGAAAAAAAACCCCTGTGTAAAATCTCCAAGATTTGGCACAAACACAATCACAAAAAATCAAGCAAAAAGCGAGTAAAACCCCTTCAAACCGGAAAATACAAACGGGAGCTCAAACCCGGGGGCAAAGCGGGAGCC
>NW_009733053.1:0-5653 GCF_000703405.1 Apaloderma vittatum | reverse complement strand
TCCTCTCTCTTTATTTTAATTTTTTAAGCTAGATTCAGTGTATCTTACTAAGCCCTTCTGTAGCATTTATCTTCCATTCAGATGCAGATCGACGTAACTTACATTATTTTTTTTATATATAAATCAAAGTCACTTGAGAATGTGAAAACTCATGGCATTCATAGAACACATTTCTCTCTTTCATTCAGAGAGAATCTGTGTCACTATCTGGTAGCAGTCTGCCAAAACACAAAGACTATTTGTTTAAGGCAGCTATCCTGATGAATCTATGGATGTATCTTATCCAGAAGCTGCCACAGTTTCTTCCCCAGTCAAGGTGAAATCACAGAAAATGAAACAGAACTTCAGTGAATGTTGAAGTAATTACAAAAGCTCTCCAGCAGCAATATAATAAACTCTGGGGAAATCCCAGCTGATGATGTTCTTCATAAGGAAAGGGTAGAAATGTGTCATAGCAGTGTTCAGTTTTATTAAGATATGGTAGTGTGGCACTTTCAAAGTAGCTGGAAAAGAGTTAGATTGGACAATTACTGATGTACTAATTTTTTTCGTACTGACATAGCAGATGACTCAAGAGTTCAGCAAAGCAAAGGTCGTTTGGGATTCTCAGAACAGAGATTGTTCTGTTATGGATATACATGACCAGTAAATTCTGAATAAGAAGTCGTTGTTGAAAACACTGGTCAGACAATATAACCTTATTTTAAGCTTGGTTAAAACCAGTAGTGGCCTATGTCTTATTGTCTGGGAAAGTTAGGCATTAGCCAAGATTTCCTTGAACTAAGTGCTGTCTCAGCAGTGGAAGGTCTCTGCCTTAAAGAGCTTGCAGTTGGAGTACTACACAATGGGCAATAATGTATGTCTTTCTAAAAGTATGTTCTAGTTTAAGTGAAATTAATCACTTTGATACCTGAGGTGTTTGCTGAAATTATTTGATCTGCATGATTACCTGACAGCAGGTCAGATTACCCTAACTTCTGTAAAGGCTATGACCACAATTTTTTTCATAAGGTGTAATATTCACCTTTTATTGTATTTGTTCTCAGCTTCAATCTGTTTCTGCATTTGAGCAAGATGAGCTTGATATTTGTTAAGGAAAAAGAAAAATTTAGTCTTTTTCACATTCTTGTTTATGATCTCAGAGAAATGCAAAGCATATTTTTGCCTGGGGAAATATGCCAATCTTAGAGGACCTTTTTGTCAGATCACAGAATGTGTTAAAAGAGGAAACAATTATTAAGATTCTACAGGGGGAATCAGGGAAAATAACTTATATAATATTATTCGTCTAAGGTTGCTTTAAAAAAAAAATTACAGATTTGCTGAAGTCAATCTATTACTTATGTTCCTCATGTGAAAAGAACAAGACAATCCTGAGTTAGCTATTAAAAAAAGCTATAACTTTTGTGTTTGATACATTGAAATTATATTTGAAAGGGGAAAATATGCTTACAGACAAAGGAGAAAATCGCAAGGTTTAACAGGGTTTTATTGTAAAGAGATTGATGGACATTTGTGGGCATATGTAAATAGGTTTAGTTAGAGCTTCAGTGAAAACAACATTGGAGATAAGAAAAATGCCACATTCATGCTCTTGTACAGTGCAAGACACATGAAGACTGGTTGGATTTTCTGTCTCTTCTTAAATTTGATAAAGCAAGAAATTATTCTGACCAGACAATAAATAAATGCCAAACATATATTGTAAATGGATTATTATTCTTTAAGCTAGTTATGGAGTCTGAGTAGAAAAAAAGGGCAGCATATAGCAAGTAGTTTATTTTAGATACGATGGAGAATGCTCTGGAAATACATGACATGACTGCTACGGGCAAAATAGCTTGAAGATCAGATAGTGGATGGGATGATAGACTCCTTCAGAGGCTGTGCATGTGATGGATGATTTTTTTCTTTGGTCTGTGGATCTGTGGTCAGATATTATATACTTGCCTGGATTAGGAACTGGTTGGATGGCTGGGTCCAAAGAGTTGTGGTTAATTGAGTTAAATCCAACTGGCAGCCGGTCACGAGTGGTGTCCCCCAGGACTCAGTACTGAGGCCACTCCTGCTTACTATCTTTCTCAGTGACCTGGATGAGGGGATGGAGCGCACCCTTAGTAAGTTTGCAGATGACACAAAACAGGGGAGGAAGTGTCGATCTGCTGGAAGGTAGAGAAGCTCTTCAGAGAGATTTAGATAGGCTGGATTGCTGGGCCAAGGCCAATCACATGAGATTCAGTCAGGTCAAATGCTGGGTCCTGCACCTTGGCCACAACAACCCCCAGCAACGCTACAGGCTTGGGCTCGAGAGCTGCCAGGCAGAAAGAGACCTGGGGGTGTTCATAAACAGCCGGCTGAGCATGAGCCAGCAGTGTGCCCAGGTGGCCAAGAAAGCCAACGGCATCCTGGCTTGTATTAGGAATAGTGTGGCCAATAGGAGCAGGGAAGTGATTGTGCCCCTGTACTCGGCACTGGTGAGGCCATGCCTCAAGTATTGTGTCCAGTTCTGGGCTCCACGGTACAGGAAGGACATGGAGCTGCTGGAGAAGGTAGAGAGAAGGGCAACCAGAATGATTAGGGGACTAGAGGGTAAATCTTATGAAGTGAGGCTTAGGGAGCTGGGGCTGTTCAGCCTGGAGAAGAGGAGGCTAAGGGGAGACCTTCTCACTCTCTACAACTCCCTGAAAGGCAGCTGTGGTGAGACAGGTGTTGGCCTCTTCTCCCTGGTGAATAGCGATAGGACAAGAGGGAACAGGTTCAAGTTGTGCCAGTGGAAGTTTAGGTTGGATATGAGGAAAAACTTCTTCCCGAAAGGGTGGTGAAGCATTGGAATGCGTTGCCGAGGGAGGGGGTGAAGTCACCATCCCTGGATGTGTTTACAAAAAGGCTGGATGTGGCAATTCAGGAGATGGTTTAGTGTTACAGTAGTGTAGGGCTGCAGGTTGGACTTGATGATCTTAGGGTCATTTCCAACCTCTACAATTCTACGATTCTATGATTATGTCTAACCAAGCATGGATGCCGACTTTACAATAAACTGAGTCATTCTCCAGACTGTGTGGACTAGATCTCTAGTGACTGTAAAGAGAACACAAGTACCTAGCTCACTTACAAGTGTCTACTTCTAACTATCTATGTATAGAGGCCCATAGCTCCAGATTTTCTAAGTCATAGAAACCAAAAAAGCCCAGATGACAAATTTCCAAGTAACCCTGTTTACAGCCCATATAGGGCAGCATGAACTGAGAATTGCCAGAAACTCAGAGAGATGCAGAAATATTAATACAGAGATGCTGTAGGACAAGTCAACCTTGGAAGTTGCTACTAGGTTCTGCCTTGGTGAATGCTAGGGCTTTCTTAACAGAGAATTTCATATTTCACTTAGCACAGAGTGACTGTTATTCACTCAGGAGGTGGGCGACGTGATGCTGAGATCTATGCTGAGGACAGGAAAAAGCCAGCTGAGGTTTCTAATACACATAGCTGGTCAGCAGTAGAGACAGAAATAGAACTAAAATCTCTTGCCTCCAAGCCAGAGACATTTTTTACAAAATTTCCCTGGTTTCTATTCTTCCTGGAGCTGTCCTTTCATTTTGCCCTCTGTTTTGTAGCCTCCTTCTGGACTTTCTTCCTTTAATTATTGCTATTTATCAAGAAGTTTTATTACTGTCCTTATTTAAAGCTATATATAACATAAAAATTCTCCTTCATACATCACTAATGCTAAAAAGATAGTATGATTATATTTAAGGATGAAGTACATCACATATGACTTCCCAGCCTTCCCCTGCAAAAGAAATAGAAGATCATATTTAACGAGTCTGTTGACAATACAAGAAAGGATCTAGTCTGCCTCAAGCTTTATAAATATACTTTAGCTGGAAGGCTTAGTTATGTAGGATATGACAAACTTAAGCTCTATGATCTTAGCTAAGAAGAAATCTCTGCGGAAGCTGGTTATCTGTCGTGGGCCTAATACCAAAAGAGTTCAGAGATTAGGGAAAAGCTTTGTGAAAACAATATGCATACGTAAGGAAGGAGTTCACCCACAGGATTTTTAATTTTTAATAGTTGAATATGAGGTGATAAGACTAAGCTATAGAGACAATAGGATATTTCACAGAATCAGGACTCCTCTAAATATTGCATCACGCATTTCATCCTCTTAATGAAGCTTGGGAGAGCTGTAGGATGATACTTATTGACCCAAAGGAATTAAGAATCCTATATACTTTCAGTGATATTGTCCTTGGCCTTTTTTATCCTTTCCTGAAGGTTAATTATCTGTGGGTCTTCTATCCTATTTGTATCTTGGAGATTCAAGTCAGCCAAATGACAAACAGCTTATGTACAACTTCCTTATTTGAGCTGTTCTAGACTGACTTTTCCTATGTAAGTCATACTGAGAAAAGTATTCTGAAAGAGGATTTGAATAAGTATGTGTGTCCATCTTTCAGAATTCCTAGTGGGAAAAAATGGGAGAGAACAGCACCCTGGAATACCATCTAGTCCATTCGTTGCCCAAAGTAGGGTCAATTATATAAAAAGTATTCTTTACAGGCACCTGTCTAGCATGTTTTTAAAAACTTCTATAACAGATTCTACAAATTCTTTCAGGTATCTTTTCCAGTGCCTCTCTATCCTTACCATTAGGAAAGTTACAAACATTTTCCATTTTGCAATAAAAAAGAGACATGCAGAAGCTTAATACTGACAGCAAGTAGTAACTCTCCTCAACTGAACTGTTCTCAAATCAAGAAAAGTTTTTAAAGTCTACTCTACGTAATGAGTGATTAACACACTGCTTCTTCCAGAAGTTTAATAAAGGTATAGATATGAAAGGTGACAAAGATTTGCCTCAGTCTTTTCCTTGTAATGACTATCATGTAAAAAGCTGGATTTATTAAGTCATAAACTAGAATGTTTAAAATTGTCAGCAATTGGAAAAAATAAAAAATGTTACAAATCAGTGTTCCTCTGCCTGGCTTGGCTAAGGGGGTTTCCTTCTACCAGGTTTAGTTTTACTCAGAATAGTGGTTTCTGTGTTGCAGCCTGAGATGCCTTTTTTCCCTGACATCTCTGAAACCTGTCTATATGTTTATCTCCTACTCTTCTGGCAAGCTGTAGACTCACTGTTTCAGGAGGAGGTTTTCTGCTTCTTTTTCCTTCCTTGCCATAGCTTTATATCTGGAAGCTTCTGTCCAGAACAGATTTGGTTTCTGACCCCCTGCAATTAACCCCTTCCCCCAGGAAAGTAAAAACTCATTTCACCTCAATTCTCTTTCACCTTTATACAAGAACTATGTGAACTCTGACAAAAAGCAAGAAATAGTGTACTAAACCCTCATATACTCTTTGTCACAGACCATATCTGGAAATGATTGTGCCTATTAAGAGCATGATTACTCAGTAGCAGTTTTCAACATTTTATAAATATTGAATTGAACTGGAATATGCAATACCTCAGCCATTTACACTGATTCTGGTAGAGATGGTCTCAGAACCATATTAATATAGTGGTGATAATTTAAAAATAAAGAGCAATTTGAGACACTTTCAGAGGGAAACCAAGACTGAAGTGGTAAAGGCAGGAATAAGTCTCGCTTAAAAGACTCACATTCATCTGTGTCCTGGGTTTGAGCTAAAACCCAGT
>NW_009733052.1:0-1505 GCF_000703405.1 Apaloderma vittatum | reverse complement strand
GCACAGTAAGGACATGCTAAGAACATGCTAAGGGCACGCCGGTTGGGAGGGGGACGGGGAGCGTTGGGCTCATTTAGGGGGGATTTGGGGGTGAACATGCTAAGGACACGCTAAGGTCATGCTTAGGACATGCTAAAGGGGGAGGAGCTGGGAGTAGGGACGGGGCGGGAGGAACGTTCACCTGCTCTGCGGGAGTGGGGCAAACACGCTAAGGACACGCTAAGAGAGGGGTGAGGACACACTAAGGATGGGGTGAGGACATGCTAAGGACATGCCAAGGGCACATTTAGGACCTGCTAAGGGCATGTTAAGAGTACAGTAAGAACATGCTAAGAACATGTTAACGGCATGTTAAGGACACACTAAGCTCATGCTAAGGACACGGTAAGGACGCAGGAGATGATAAGAACACGTTAAGAACATACTAACGGCATGCTAAGGGCATGGTAAGGGGAGGTTAAGAACACAGTAAGGGCACGTTAAGGACATGCTAAGGATGCACCAAGCACATGCTAAGGACATGTTAAAGGCGTGTTAAGGACACCCCAAAGGCATGTTAAGTACACGCTGTGTTCATGTTGTGCTGTGTTCATGTTAAGGACACGCTGAGGTTATGTTCAGGGTGTATTAAGGACACGGTAAAGCCACAGTAAGGACACGCTAAGGGCATATTAAGGACACAGTAAGGCCATGGTAAGGACACGGTAAGGACATACTAAGGGCTTGCTAAGGGGGTGTTAAAGACACAGTAAGAACACGCTAGGGAGATGTAAAGCACATGTTAAGGACATACTAAAGGCATGGTAAGCACACGCTAAGGGCATGGTAAGGGCACAGTAAGACTGTGGTAAGGACACACTAAAGACATGATAAGGACACGCTAAGGACATACTATGGGGATGTTAAGGACAAGCTGAGAGCATGGTAAGGACACAGTAAGACCATGGTAAGGACACATTAAGGGCACGCTAAGGACATGCTAAGGGCATGTTAAGGACACACTAAGGCCATAGTGAGGGCTCATTAAGGCCGTGCTAGGAGCACGCTGAGGGCACACTAAGACCATGCTAAGGGGATGTTAAGGGCACGCTAAGGCCACGCTAAGGCCGTGCTAAGAGGATGTTAAGGCCACGCTAAGGGGATGTTAAGGGCACGCTAAGGCCACGCTAAGGACATGCTAAGAGGATGTTAAGGCCACGCTAAGGGGATGTTAAGGCCACGCTAAGGGGATGTTAAGGGCACGCTAAGGCCATGCTAAGGACATGCTAAGAGGATGTTAAGGCCACGCTAAGGGGATGTTAAGGCCACGCTAAGGGGATGTTAAGGGCACGCTAAGGACATGCTAAGGCCATGCTAAGGGGTTGCTAAGGACATGTTAAGGACATGCTAAGGCCATGCTAAGTGGATGTTAAGGGCACGCTAAGGACACGATAAGGACATGCTAAGGGGATGTTAAGAGCACGCTAAGGCCACGTTAAGGGCATACTAAAGCCATGTTAAGGACA
>NW_009733051.1:0-5800 GCF_000703405.1 Apaloderma vittatum | reverse complement strand
CCCTTCCAGCCCCAACATTCTGTGATTGTGTGATGAATGATTAAACTCGCTTCCACACAAGTAACCTCTAGAAAAGCAGTAATCCTGCAAGGCTTCCAGGATGGCTAAACTCCAAACTCAAACATCTAAATTAGGTTCTTACTCTGCAGAAACAAACACCCTTACTTCAAACTCTTGCTTCTAAATATATATATATATATATACACATATACACGCACACGCGCATGTATATTTAACCTTTGCTCTAGTGTGCTGGCCCACATCACTGTCTCCCTCCAGTATATTCCACCACTTGGAGCAACCATCATAAACTAGCAGCCAAAACAAATGAATGAAACAGAAGAACTGGAAGAACTGGACAGACAAGAAGCTGTCTATCCACGTGGTCGCAATGAAATCAAGTGATTTATTGGATTAACAAAAGAAAAGCAGATCAAAATGTTACCTTGTTCAGAAATTCATGCTCCTTGAATAAGCTATATTATAAAAACTGTATTATTATTATGCCATATTATATGTGTATCAAAAACGCATTCAAACTAAATCTGTAATTAAATATATTTGTTGTAAGGTATCTTACATGAAACTATCCAGAGAGAAAACTGAGAAAAGCGTTTCAAACACCCTGGATTTGCTTTTCAGTTAGAATAAGTTCTCGTGTCCCCACTTAACTAACTGGAATCAGCATTTCAAACTCCTTCCCCTCGTATCCTACACTTACACGTGTTTAATTCCTAATCTTTAAATAATTCTAAGTAGGTGAAAGTCTGTATCCATCAATTTAATACACAGTACAGAAACTCTGGCCAGCCAGTTTTGTCTGACCAGTTCTGCAAGTCCTTCTCTTTTCACATACTAGCTTCACTAGAGGGCTACTAATCATTCACTTACCCTAAAGCAATTTTTAGAGTTATTTCAGGGACACTAAAGGATGTTGTAAAGCATGCAATATTCTTTCTCCTCCTTGAAAAAATAGTTCTATCTGAAATACACAGTTGTAATGGTTCAGAAATGCTCTGTAGTTACCCCTTTCTGATTCTCAGTTTACTAATATACACACAGAACACACTAACGTGAATATATAATGACTCACATGACCCATTCTATGCTAACTGGTGGATTATGCATATAATCCTAGATAACATACAAACCTGAGTTTGTATTGAGACGTAGGACCGGGGTTTTGGTGGAAACATTTCTCTAGTAACAACCTTCTCAGATTTCTGTATCACGGACTCTCCCCTTACCACTTAAGCTGAGCTAAAACTTACCCAGGAATGCATAACCTCCTGAGACTAACTGCTTAAATATACAAACGGCTCAATCAGATAAATTACTGAACCTCATGGTTTTACTTCTCTTGCACAGAGTACATTAGGCTATTGCCTTTTACACTATTTAATTAAACAATTCTATCAATTATCCCAAGCAAATACGCAAACACAGCCATAGCGGCTTCACGCAGTGTTTTCAGATTTAGCATTCATTAAAAGCTCTGCTAGACTATGTAGCATATTAAATTCATTCTGCAAGCATAACAAAACCACTGCCTTATAATTAAAACATTTGCTCTTATTTGGCACTTTTCCCTCTGTAGGTTGAAATAAGAAGGTAGGAAAGGCTCCCCTGCAGTACCCATCGGTCTGGTACCCGAGGGTGGAAGCACACGCTCAGGGCTGGGCTGGGCTTTATTGTCCCCCAAACAAGAAAGGTCTAATTAACCACCAACAGAACTGTGTCTTGGATCTTATCCGTGCAACATCATGCTCCTAAATCCCATTGTCACGAGATATGACTTGAACTAAGGCCTCCGTATGATACGCAGCCAGATTGTGTGCCACCACACAAAATGAGAACTCTCTATTTCCAGTGGCAGATTTAAAAAGAAAAAGGCAAGATTTTTGGAAAGGATTCAAGCTCCCACATCAGCGTGGTTTTGCCTGATGCTGTCAGGGCTCCCTAAGCCAAGGCGCGTCTAGGATGATCAGGATCAATCCTGAGATTGTCCTCCACCACACTGACCTGCCTTCCCACCTACATTTGCTGGAGACTGTGGAATGAATTCATGCAGTCTTTCATTTCCTCTGAGCCCAACGCAAGGGTACGTCAGGTAACCCTACACAAAAGGAGGTATCTCCTAAGTATCTGTACACACTCTGTTGCACTCATCCCCGCTCCTGCTGTAGCACCCCTAAAAGTCAGCCGCCTAAAAGAACGGAGAGTTTGGAAGGCACAGGTCTGCAAATTCATAGAATCATCCAACTGAAAATTCACAGAATCACAGAATAGTATCAGCTGGAACAGAGCTAGAAGATCATCAAGTCCAGCCTTTGTCCCAGCCCCACCAACCTACTAAATGATTCCCCCCAAGGCAACACCCACCCGTCTGTTCAACACCTCCAGGGACGGGGACTCAACCCCCTCCCTGGGCAGCCTGTGCCAATGGCTGACAGCCCTTTTAGTAGAGAAATTCTTCCTTCAGCTGAGCTGCTGTCGAGATGGGAGTTTTGAGGCTTACGGTTCGGATACTTGGCAACGAGAACAACTTTCCTTTTCCAGGAGACTGAGCTCGGCTACTACAGAGAGAGGAAAAACAGATCTCACTGTGTCCCTCCTGTATCACTTAAAACTTACTCTCTGAAATATGAAGCAGTGAGGATCTCTGAATTAACTGAAGCCACTTGCATGGACAGTCTTTGAAAAGATGATCTTCACACTGTTCTAGACATATTTAAGTAGATTTTGCTGGACTATCTTTTCCATTCATCTCCACACCGACTTAGTAATAATCAACAGAAAGTCAAAAGTGAACAGGTTTGTGGGTTTTTTTGAACATTGCAAGATCTCAGGCTCCACCTAGAGAGCACAGAAGATTCCTAAAGCAAACTAAAAGTTTTTCATTCTTGTGGTATGTTCAAGTATGCTGCTCCATGTTACACCAGCCTTTCACACCCATAAAATCCAGTTTAAGTCAAGAGAAGTGAATTGTCACATGCAGAGATACAGGTTTGTGACAAGTCCTCGCTGCAGGAAGAACGTGGTAACCTTTGTGACCAGGCTAGCACTTGGAAGACTCATCAGGAGAGAAAACGCTAGAAAGTTGCTAAAGAAATGATCCAAGTCTAACTTACTATGAGATAGCCCCTTGTATTGGCGTGGAGCAAGTCTGCTTTTAATCCCAATATATGTCAATGATGTTTTCTTACATCTTAAGGTAAATCTGTGGCTGGATAGGATTGTTTTTTTGAAAAAGACAACTTTCTGAACAACTTCTTACAGCACTGGAAGCATGTACCACTTTACTAAGCAGTTTTAAATGCACCTGCACCTTACACAGGGTTACTGGTTCCATATTCATACAGTGGCACTGCAGGCGACTAATTAAAGTGCAATTTTAAGCTGAAAATATTCACTGGAATAGCTTCATGGAAAAAAATATTCTTCGTAGATAGAAAGCCATTGTTTGACTTTTTAAAAACAGTTTACTAGTAAATCTGTTTATCAATAAACAATAATTTAAGACACTATTTTAAGAAATGGGGCTCAGATGCATAGACAGTATTTCTACCATTAAAGCTAAATATAAACTTTAAAGCAGAATGCCATTTAGGAATTCTACTATTTTTGCTTTCTTTTATAATGCATAGCTGAAAGCTAAAATAAAAGTGCAGACCACTAGAACCATGAAATCGTATATTGAAGCTGCATCCTGAGCATCCTGAAGTGTTTGCTGGGTTATATTTGAAACATCACACATCGTCAGGAGCACTTCCCTCCGTTATCACAATAGCTTTGTAGCTATTTAGGGAATTTAGTCACTTGAGCGAGTCTTTGCACATAAATAAAGACTGGAAGCATGAAAGAGAAAGCTTTTAAAAGAGATAAGAGATTAAACAGAATGTCTTTCTCCGTGTTATGGATTCTGTGTACTGAGCAGCAGTGTTGGGTTTTCCTTTATAGGCCAGTATTTGTGTTGGTCAAATGAGAAGGCAACAGTAAGTTTTAAAATCCTTTACTTTTTGAAGACAGTCCGAAATGGTACATTCATAAAAGCCACAGAGGGAGTAAAAATAAAAGCAATCGCCCAGAGGTTTCCTGGGTATTCCAATCATCTGTCCAGTAAGATGTGAGAAGATAAAGAAGAGCAGATCCTAATAGGATCCTTATCCCTCAAAGACAAAAGGCCTGTGGAAGAAGAGTTCATTGCAAAGTTAACCCAAAAGATGCCGTCCTTCAGTTCCTTGGAGCATTTTTAAAGGTCCCAGCGTCTAAAGATCACTGAACCCTGCTCCACTTAACAGCCCTTACAAGAACAAAACCTTGGGGCACCTAAATTATTTTTCATTTCTGAAAAGACAGGCCACTGATACATCCCATACAAACAGCTCTAAGTTAAAACAGGGAAAACGTGTTTCCTTTTTCAGGTAGAGTTATTAACTCCTACTGTCTGTTCTGTTGTATGCCCGCTGCTTCTCACGCACATTATCATCCACATATAAACTTTTTTTGCTAGAAAATCCAGACACAAGTCGGTTCAGGTTGTTTGCGGTTTTTTTTCCCTTTCCTGCTGGAAAATTAAAGGGAGAAAGAAAAGGCTGGAATTATTTTTTTCCCCTATGTTAACTTTATATAACCAAGTACACGGCTGGTGACATTTATGGGAAAACAAAAACTTGCAGAAGCTTTAAATGAAGTTTCACATCAATGCTTTTCCAGGTATTTCCCTTGCTCCAACTTCATATTTCACTGTACAAAGCAAAAATATTCATACACAACAGCTACGTCACGAGTTGCCCTCTTTAAATATCAGTTTGTTGCATGAAGGAACACTTAGAGGTGGCAATAATCCACAGTGAACTTGCACTGTTGTCAGATTGCATATGCATACCAAATAATTCATTTAATTAGGGCATTAATGATTTTTTTAATCATTACTAGTACAATGGGGTGATGTATCAGCATTTGCATGTGTAAATAAATTCAATTAATAAGTTAATTGCATGAAGACATGACAATTAGTTTAAACAAGTCAATTAAATCATAAACAGTTCAGAAATAAGAAAGTGTGCTTGTAATGCAATTAGTGTTCTAATGTGTTAGTAACTTTAATAAACAGGATCTTAATTATTTGGTAGGCCAAAAATAAAAAAATATTTTCATTTATATAAAAAGGAGCTTTCACAGCCATACTGGGGCCTAGCTTGGTTTAGAAAAAACGATCCATGTTAATGAGATCACAATGCTGTTATCTAGAATAATAAATAAGAGGCTTTTTAATTTTTTATAGAAATACATCTCCAAAGTGATCCAGATGACTGAAGGAAGCGTTACTGACTGTGAGAAAGTAATCGCACCAAAATCTACCCATGAGCGAACTATACATTCACACAGTGCTTTCCCAAAAGCTTTTCAGAATAGTAAAACAACTGCTAGAACAAAATAGTTGATAATACTCCAATATTACTAATAATAAACGAATCTTGTATCGATCTACTGAACAGTGCTACTGCTCAAAATGAAACGAGCTGTAGTGAAGCGACGGCTTGCAAAGCAGCTCTTCTCTCTAGTTGTTGTGTAATTGCGTGGTGATTTGTGAAGCCCCGAGACTTCTGAGCCCTCCGCTCAAGGTCACTGAATTCCGCTCACCCGGCTCCCTTTCTTCTCTGGAGCTGCAGCGCTCACCCAGAACAAGGTCTCTGGTGGCAGGGCTCCTCTCCGGCGGCTGGTCAGCACACCGAGGGATCGTTATTAGCCATGATAAGCAAGTTGGCTGATGGTACAAAACTGGGAGGGGTGGCTG
>NW_009733050.1:371-644 GCF_000703405.1 Apaloderma vittatum | reverse complement strand
CCTCCAGGAAGGTTCTGGGGGGACCTGAGGAGCCCCAGAAGGTTCTGGGTGACGCTCAGGCCACCCCACGGAGATGTTGGGGGACTTGGGGACCCCCCAGGAAGGTTCTGGAGAACTTGAAGAGCCCCAACAGCTCTGAGGAAGGTGCTGAGGGACACGTAGGGACCTCCAGGAAGGTTCTGGGGGAACCTGAGGAGCCCCATGGCCGTGCTGGGGCTTTGCAGACCTCCAAGAAACTTCGGGGTGGGGGGACCTGAGGACCCTCTGCGGGTT
>NW_009733050.1:0-322 GCF_000703405.1 Apaloderma vittatum | reverse complement strand
GGGCGGCGCGGGGGAGCCCCAGAAGGTTCTGGGTGACGCTCAGGCCACCCCACGGAGATGTTGGGGGACTTGGGGACCCCCCAGGAAGGTTCTGGAGAACTTGAAGAGCCCCAACAGCTCTGAGGAAGGTGCTGAGGGACACGCAGGGACCTCCAGGAAGGTTCTGGGGGGACCTGAGGACCCCTGTGGGGGGCACTTGGGGACTCCCACGAAGGTCCTGTGGAGCTTGGGGACCTCCAGGAAGGTTCTGGAAGGACTTGAGGAGCCCCAGAAGGTTCTGGGTGACACTCAGGCCTCCCCCAGAGATGTTGGGGGACTTGGG
>NW_009733049.1:6002-8419 GCF_000703405.1 Apaloderma vittatum | reverse complement strand
CTCCAGCAAAGAATCGTATTTGCAGAGCAAACTCCTCTTCCTGCCTGCTGGCCCTCGCCACAACCCACTCTGCAGCATTGTCCCTGTGTCTCTGGTGCCGGAGCATCAGTGTAATGTGATGTGACACCTTTCCCCACACGTTGTTATAAATATCATGTTTCACTGTAACTGTGTCTGACACCCCCTTGGAGGCATTTTCTCATGCTCCCAGCCAAGATGTGGGCACGTGCAGTTTCCCCCAGCGTGCGCTGTCTCTGATGGCAGGAGGCTGCCCTCCGTACCCTCGCCTTCCCCACCAACAGCAGCACAGATATCAGTGGCAGCGGGACGGGGTTGTGTAGGGTGAGCTGTCTGCAGCGATTCCTTTGCATTCAGGCTGGCTCTCCAAGAAATAATGCCTGGTAGATCACAGATCTCTCCCTTTTCTCTTCCATAAGAGGGATGCCAGTGCTAGGCATGGGGGCTTGTATTTCCCAGTGACTGAAGCCTGTTATTTATTTGGAGAGCAGAACCATCTCCTTGTCGCCATGCCCCACCACTTCCCGGCCACCCCTTTTTAGCCATATGTGCTTGTAGTTATAATAAAATGCCACTAGATGTCTGTCAGGGTCCTACACATTCTGTGCTAGGGATAGCCCTGGTAAACAAGGGAGACGAGGCTGGGGTGCAAGCTCTGCAGAAAGCTGGGTGTGTTTCTCACTCCGTTATTTCAGTCAGGATTGCTGGTATTTTTGGACCTGTGGAGAAATCTCAATTTTCCATGTATTTCCTTCTAAGAAATGCAAGGAAGTTAAGTATTATCTCTGCATTCCTTAAGCTTTTCTCCAGTTTCATTGCAGCTGGTTTTAGACAAGTTTTGAAAATCACCCCCTCAGGACATGACCTCTAGGTAGGTACCTCCATTAAGAGCTGCTTAGAAAGACCTTCACCTCTACCCTACTATGGACAACACAAAAGATGCTGTTCCAGTACTAGCCTAGATTAAAAATTAGCTGTGCAACTACTGAATCAGCCCTTCCTTGGAGCAGGACTGGCCACCCAAAATTGGTCCTACAAGGACAAAACATTCATCCAGCTCCAGTTCTTTGAAGAGCTGAGGATGCCTTGCGAAGGCTACATCGCTTTTTTGTCATCCCGCTCTCCTCTGCTCGTGGAGCCCCCACATTGGTGCTGGGAGTGGAGGTCAAGCCATGATACGCTGCCCAAGAGACACTGCCAAGGCTTCTTCCAGCAAATGGGCAGCTACAGCTTTATGGTTTCACCTCTTGGGTAACTCTGCAGCAGATGCAATGCAATTACTGTCACTGATGTAAGCGCAATTACTGTTCAAGCTGCTTGAGAAATGCCAGTTATTTTTCAGAGGAAATTTGTGAAGGAAATCATCTCTTCTTGTGTTTTGGGGAATTTTAAATTTCAACTAGCTTCTTTTTCTATCAAAAGAAAAGTATGAGAAACATGCTTTTCTTAATACTGTTGATGTAAAACATATTAAGGAAACACAAGAAGAAGAAAAGAATTTTGTAAGATGGAAGCTACTTTTTAGTGGAAAAGAGAGCATTTTACATATTTATGTTCTTTTTTTGAAATCTATAACCAGAATTTTTAATTTTCTATTCCAAGGGTATTTATCTTTCTGTGTAATAAAGTTAGTTTGAAAAAAATACCGACCAGCTTTTCACCCAGGTCTGTCCTGTAGAGGACAGCATAGGAGCCTCTGCCTTCAGAGCTGTCCCTCCCCACGGCTGCATGGCCAAGTTCCAGGTCAAGGAGATTGTGATAGTCATAGAGAAAAAAAGCAAATTTCCTTCCTTTTTGCTTCATAGCTGACAGCCCAGTATGGGACCAAAGGGAATACCCTGTTAAAATCTCCCAGAAGGGTGGCTGAGCACTGGCTGGGAGAAAAAGGCAAAAAGCAGTTAAAAAGTAATGGAGAGGACAGAAGATAGAGACAGAGACAGGTACTTGGTTCCCATGATCTGGGGATGTAACAAGCACAAAGCATTTCGAAAGGCTCAGAAGTTGTGTCTGAAAAGCTCCCCTGGCTGATGTGTCAAGGAGCTTCCAATCGCCTTTCAAAAGCTTCCTTTCTCTCTGCTGCCGCTTGCTCCCTTTGTAATGGGTGGCTGTTTCTAATTATCTGTAAATGTTAAATGTTCCCTAATTCAATCAGAACAACTTGTTCACAGATGGCAAACCCTTCATCTGCTCAGCTTTCAGCGGAGTCTCTGACTCAAGAGCCATTGATCTCTTCTTTCCCATAGAGGCTGGCTTAAGACATGCAAGGGGTGCGGAGAGAAAAGATTGTGTAGCCTGTAGGAACAATTCCAGGCCTTCCCCTTTTCCTTCGACAGCTCTCACGCCATCCTCTGCTCCCGTGCAACCCAGTACTCTCTCCTCTCTGCAGTCATGATGCTGGC
>NW_009733049.1:0-5971 GCF_000703405.1 Apaloderma vittatum | reverse complement strand
CAGTCTCTCGTCTCCCGCTGCCATATGACAGCTCCGTGTCTCGCCGGAGCGAGCAGTCCTCTTCCGCGCAACCTCATCCCACCTTGCAATAGGTTCACACTGTGGTGTCTTGGATCCTGATGCAGTTATATCACTAGCCTGTGGTTATCTCACCCTGCATCCCAGCTCCCGTCACCACCACGCTAGTTCATGTTGAGCTCATGCCCAGCTAACGCTGATCCTGTTGGACTCTGCATTTCTTACCTCACTGCCTGTTGGTGAATGGCACATGCCAATGCTCTGTATCCTTTCTCATTCCCTACTCCTAGTACATGCACTCACTCACATCTATCCCCCTCAGTTTCGTCTCTTGCTGCTGTCCAGACTTGTAGGTTAGGGCAGAAAACTACTGCCTGATGTCCCAGAATAGCTGTAGCAGGGATCCTAAATCAGGTATCTGCGTTTGTGTCACTAAAATTTGCAGTTTACGCTACACAAGCCAGGGAGCATGGGGGACAAAGGAGGGGTGTGGTTAGGTTTTCTTGTTAAGCCCAAGGGAAATGCTCTTTACTGCTGATTCCTAATGATTTATTGAAGCATCTAGTCTTCCACTCAGTCCTAGAAAAGGGTCTTGCCTTTGATCAACCAGTGACTCACCATCTGCAGCCGGGGTGATTTACGACAAATGCAAGCTATTTCTGCACATAGAAGGGGAGAAAAATAGGCCTCATCAACACTGAGAGGGTGGGAAGGATGAAAAACAAGCCGCCCACAGAGTAATGCTGGCTGGGCTGCTCCTCACAGCTTCCCTGCTCCCCCAGCATCTCAGCAGAGTGCCTGGCCCCCCACAGCAAAAACGCTGCTGCAAAGGGTTGTGTGGGGAGACTCTTACATCTCAAACAAATGGCTTCACGCCAGGATAGGAATAGAACAGCTTGAACTATAGTCTTCATGATGCATCGCGGGGCTGGGCATGGGTCTTCATCAGCCATGCCGACAGAACGGGGCTGCAAGCACAGCCCGCAGGGCAGAGAGCATTGAGAGTCACTGCTGAGCACAAATCCTGATCATAATTCCAGGTCTGAACCCGCTCTTTTTAATACTCATGGCATAGCCAAAGTCTTATCTCTTCCAGATCAGGAAACCATATTTCTTGGAAGCTTTTCTTCACAAAAATCTCCAGCCAGATCCTGACACAAAAGTGAAATCCTTAAAGATCCTTGAATGCTTTCCATGACATGCCTAAAACCGCAGTATCACCTCCGTCAGCCCCCTACCCTTCACTTTCCGACTCAACAAAGATGTATTTAGCTAAAGGACTGTCCCCTGCTTAGAGAAGGAAAATGTTTCACCATTCAGAACGTGAGCAGATTCACAGCTAACACCCAGCCACCCATGAGAGACTTCCAGCACAGCGAGATTTGCAGAATCACAGCTCCATATCCTCCAACAACTGGCTAAGGAGAAGCAAAGTCATTAAAGCGTGCGCTGTACTCGCTGGAACAATCCTTGGGCAGAAGCTTCATGCAGAGCCCCACTGGGCAAAGTGCTCTGCTGCTTAGGAGGAGTGATTAGGGAGAGTTTGTTAATGAAGCAGATTTTAGTGACTAAAGGCAAGTGGAGAGAAGAGAGAGAACAGGCTCTTCATCAAATGCTATAATGTGGGCTTGCTGCAGCTCATCTTCAGTGGACATAAATCAGTTCAGTTCTCCCTGCTTTTATCAGCTGAGGATCGGACCCACGGGATGTGCGAATCATTGAAGGGCATAGCACCAATCACATCATAATAAAACTGCTCATCTTTGGCAACTGGCTGCTGCAGATCTCAAAGCATTTTGCAGACATCCAAAGCTGCTTCAGAGACATAAATGTTTGCTCAGATTTCCAAACTTGCCTTTTTCATGCACTCCTTGAAGGCTCAGCTGCTTTAAATCAAGGTGATCCCCCCGAAGCAGAGGATGGGGTGTGAAGGATGGGGGGTCTAAAAGCATAGTCAGCCCCGCTGTTCTGATCTCACTGGGCCATCCGCCTCTGTAATGAAAATCAGCATCACCCTGTGGATACCAGCAGAACATGACCAATTTACTCTGTCTGAGGCTCTGTTCCCAGCTCTACGGTACGTGTTTTGCCCTGCGTGAGAGATGAAAGGGCCGATCAGTGCTCTAAAAAGACCCGACAAAATTTTACCAGTGTGCATAGGGGGACAGCTTCCTGTTTTTCCCCTCAAGCAGGAGCAATGGGTCTCCACCGCCACACAGCCCAAGTGAAGGCAAGATCAGGATGAGCCCTTCCTTCATACAACTCCTGTTAGATGCAGCACAGATGTTCCAAACTGCGCCAGAGCTCTTCCCAGAGAAGCCAGGCACCTGGTGCATGGCTTCCCAACAGCTTTCTGGTAGTGCCAGCCTTTACGGTCCGTTATTATCCACAGTATGAGAGCTTCCCAGGAACACTCTAGTCTCCATGCTGAATCCTTTGTGAAAGAAGGAAATGAGATTTGATTGGAGCAGAGGTGGGTTTGGAGAGACATCTTGGGAAATTGGGAAGGAAGGTAAAGACCCCCTATTGTGCTAGGTGGTGTACAAGCATGGGAAAGAGAAGTAGAGAGAGGGCAATCAGGCTTTCCACATGTCCTTCAGGCACAAGCATCTGAGTTTGGCAAGCCCTTCTAAATCTCTGCAGTTAGCAGTAAAAATGTGGCATTTTCCCAGCCACTATCTGATCTTCTTCATGAGTCACTGTTCTGCACTGGCCACACACCCACCCATCCCTAATCATCCTGAGGATAAAACCCACTTAGCCAAGCCCCTTCCCATACAGCCCTTCATCACTAGAGATCGATTTCCTATATCGACTGAGCAGGGCCCAGCCATTAACGAGTTCATTTTCCATCACTTAGATGCAGATGGATTCCCTCAGGAGACACAGGGTCACTGAAGTTTCATTAACAGATGCTGTAAAAGTATTTAAATACATTAAAAAAAATAACTTGACAAATGGAGTGAGCCCATAGTCCTACTCCACTCAGGTTATCTTCAAAGATAAAAGAGACCATTGCTGCCCACAGAAGGACACAAAGCCCTAGCTCTAGCTGAGCATGTTCAAGCCACTGAGGGCTTTTGGCCTCCAGACTTGCCTGTTAGGTGTGACACATTGTCTGGTGGTAAACTGAGGCATGGAATGATGAAGACTCAAACCCAGATCTGGATGCTCAGATACACTAGCAAAATAGGTGTCATAGACAGGCGTTGGTAGCTCTGCTGCAAAGCGATTTCTCATCCCAAATGTCTGTATCAGGATCCCCCCCAAAAAAGATAAACGAGCCCTATCTCTCCTTGACCACCACACAGAAGATTACATGGGAAAATGTGTCAGAAATACAGGCTGGACTCAGGAGTCCTCTGCTGCTGCTGTAAGACTTCTGTGTTCCTGCCACAGATCTCCAGAAGACACATTGAATTTTATGACCCCGAGACTCCATACAGATGTTGGCTTAGCTGTCACTCCATGAGAACAGGGTTTGGAAACCAGAAACATCACGAAATCTCCACCAAAAACATGACCATGGAGAATTCAGCCCTGCAGACAGTTTCCACTGTGAGCTCATTTATGTTGAGAACTCAAGCTACACATCTGAAAAAATTGCAAACAAAAATTTAATGTGACATTTTTCTCCCTTGGAAAGAGAAGACTCATCAAGTCAGTCTACAACTCTTACTGGGTGCCCATGATGGAAGGGTCTCACAGCACTTCGAAGGGTGGTCATATTATCCCCAAACTTTAGAAGGCAGGGCATATAGACTTGGCTCCTCCAAATCTCAGGCTTGCAAGTATCCTTTCCTCTCATGAGACAGCTGTAAAGTGCAACAGATCTACCAAATTTTTCCCAGTATCTTTTTCCATCATGGAAAAACCCAACCAACCAGCTAACAGGAATTAGCAGGCAGAGCCTGGCTCTTTGACTGCTTGAGGAAAAGCGTGGGAAGGCTTGCCCTGGGGACAAGTGCTTGTCCTCAGTGCCAGGCCAGCAGCTCTCTCAGGAAGGTGGGCAAAGCCTCCCTGTCTTTGGAAAGGTCTTGTGATCTCCTTGGAGCTCAGCATATCAAAGGTGACCTCCTCCCTCCAGCATCTGCAGAAGGAAGCAGAAGCTCATGGATGGAGGAAAACGATTGCTCCCACAAATAGGCAGGAGGAGGGAACTGGCCCATCAGGAGAGGTTTGTCCTCTGAGAGAGAACAGTAATGTCATTGCACCGGCCCCTCTGCAGCTACTCCAGGCTGACAGAAACATTTCCCTTGGCGTCCCTCCAAATTCACATTGCTAACTCCTCAGACTGCAGCAAAATTCCTCTGAACAGACATCAGCCAGGCCCAGTTGGCATTTACAAACCAGGCTGCAGCGGAGATGGCTCTTGGTTCACGAGAGCACTGCTTGGAGGAAAACCCCTTGCCTTCCCTGGGATGCTGGAGGAGCATGCCCAAGAGACATCCACATGCACAGGCTGGCAGTGGTCTCTCCCTGCTCACCCACAGAAGATTCACTAATGCCGACAAGGTAAACTCAGCCTGTATTATTCATATCTCTATTTATCAAGTATTTATGCTGACAACCTAGAGGGCGATAAATCAGCATCACCGGGATGTGTTGATTCCTGTGGCTGATCCTGATGCTGACAAGGCTGCTGCCCGCCTCACCTGGCAGAGGGGGGCAGAGGACCCTGCTCACAGAGAAACAGCTCATTTGTGCCAGCCAGAAATTAACGGCCTGGCTGGAAGCAGGTGAGGGAGAGAGGATGGTCTTTGCTTGATGTGCCACATCCTTTGCTGAATGTGCACCAGCAGCTTCCCCACCTGGATGTGGATTTTAGCAAAGCTTGTACCTGTGTAGCAGTGCCAGCCAGGAACGGGCTTTGGGATGCTTCAGCGTCCAGTTGTGTCAGCACAGACAGAGCAAGGGCTGCCACACCGCCCTGCACGTGGGGCTACTCTGTGTTCACAGCAGCAAGTGTGCTCAACTCACTCCAGACTTACACCAGAAATTCCCATGTCTGAGATGGATTTGCTGCACTGGGGTTGCTCCAGAGCTACACCTTGAGAAGAAGGACTTGATCTGGTCCAACTCCAGGGATTCCAGCAGGGAGACAGCAGAGTTACCCTGCTGATGGCAATGTGCCCTCCAAACTTAATTGCAGGGACACTGCTCCCAGTTCACAGCAGCAGCTCTACTGCCATCGCACAAAATTTACACTCTCATGCTATTGACTTGGCAGCCTGCAAATGAGACAGGCCTGCAAACCTCTTGACTTCTCACCCTGTGATCCAGAGATCACGTCCCAGAAGAGCTTATGCAAGAAAAGAAGCCTATTTGTTCAACTGCTAAAAGCAAAGGGCTTATTTCCACTTGTAAATTTACAGCAAGTTCTGATCCTGATTCAAATCCGAAGCAGAGTGTGTCAGTGAATTTCCAGTTCGGAAGAAATCCCCTCTGTGGCTTTTCTCTCATGGCTGACTGCACAGCAGCTTCTAAAACCTTCAGTCAGAAGCCTATTCTGGGTATTGGTTTGGGACTCTGTGTCCTGCTGCCTTCCCTGCCATGCACGGGCACTGCCAAGGCGCTCAGAAAGGCAGGGCTGTTCAATAATGCATGCTATTTTCTAATACAATAACTGCTGAGGCTTGAGCGCGCTCTGAATGAGCTGTGCCAGCACCGGAGAGCCCATCGGTTCCAATGAGAGCCCATCGGTTCCAGTGCTGGAGCTCAGAGACGTGTCTTGAAGAGGAGAAAGAGAATTCCCCTTGCCGGACCTCACTAGCAATGCCGGGAACACACGCCCTCTGAAATATTTCTGCTGCTTTCATTCTGTATCTGTCCTCGACGTTTTCTCTCTCCGAACGCTGCGCCCAGCCTTCCGCCTAGCGCTGGCCCTCTGCAAGGTGTGCGCCCAAGACAGACCTTTTCATGCCTTCTGGATGTCAGCTCCGTCCAGAAGGAT
>NW_009733048.1:385-2129 GCF_000703405.1 Apaloderma vittatum | reverse complement strand
CCTGATGTCCAATGTATACAATATATATCATGTTTATAACGCACATAAAATGTATAAAGTTATTTTATATTCTATATATATAATCATTCCCTCCACTGATTATTGGTTCTCTACAATGATTATCTATTATCTACTAATTATTATCAATTATCTATGAATTATCTATTACCTATTAAATTGTTGTTACATATATATATATTACTCTTCTACCAACACAGTCACACACAATATATCTTAAATGTATCCACGCCTATATATATTTTTATACATATCATATAATATATGGATAATTTACATTTTCTCTTTTATGCACAACATATGTCTTTTATGATTTATTTTCTACTTTCCTACACGAATCCGGCCGCGTCGCTCACCAGGATGAGGACGTATTTCTGGTCGTACTGGTGCAGGTATTCGCGGAAGCCGGGGAGGTCGGTGAAGTTGACCTTGTTGTAGGTGAAGTCCTTCCTCCCGTCCATGTAGTCGATGTCCGTGTGCTGCACGTCCTGCGGGGGGCGACAATTAGTGTCACGTAATAACAGATTAATGTATCAACCTATCATATTTTCACCAAAAATGAGGGAAAACGCCCGGAAAAAGAGCTGAGGCCACAGTTGTCTGGGAGGGGCCACCCGAAGTCATTCCCCAAATCAGAGGGGGAAAAAGAAAAATCATGTTTTAGTTGTCTTTAGATTTTCAAGAGCATAAAGTAAATTTTCCTGCCGGGCTGGTCTAGTGATTTATGAATTTAGCCCCCTAAAAATTTCCAAAAATTAAAGTTTGGGGTTTTTACCATCTGAATTATCATTATTATTACACTCTGAATTATCAGTACTAACAGGTGTCTTTATCTTAATTTTTAATATGACCTAACGACTTAATATCAATTTTCATTATTATTTAATATTATCTTCATTCATTAATCTGAATTCTCATTCTTAATTCATGTGACTTACCACTCTCAGTAATTATTAAGTATATTATTATTAAATTTGCAGCCAGGAAAAAGTGAAAATATCTGCAGTAACTTCCAATTTCTAAATCCCAAATCGCTTCTACAGTCTAAATTATTTCTAATTTACACGAGTTTTGCAAAAACCATTTTAAAATCTTATTGTAACAGTTTTTCCAAAGCTGTTACGTGGGAATAAATTCCTCGGGCTGGAAAATCAAAAAAATTCCCAACTGTAAAAATCTCTGAAAAATGAAATAAAATTCATTTGAGCCAATGGCATCGTCTAGTGATTTTGTACGGAAAAAGGAGGAGAAGGGGGAGAAGGACGAGGATGACGAGGACAAGGAGGTGGAGGAGGATGATGAGGAGGACAAGGACGAGGACGACGAGGATGAGGAGGAGGACAAGGAAAAGGAGGAGGAGGAGGAGGACAAGGTCAAGGACAAGGATGAGGAGGAAGAGGAGGAGGAGGAGGACAAGGACGAGGACGAGGACAAGGAAAAGGAGGAGGAGGAGGAGGAGGACAAGGTCGAGGACAAGGATGAAGAGGAAGAGAAGGAGGAAGAGGAGGAGGAGGAGGACAAGGTCGAGGACAAGGATGAGGAGGAAGAGGAGGAGGAGGAGGACAAGGACGAGGACGACAAGGACGAGAAGGATGAGGATGAGGACGAGGACGAGGACGACAAGGAAAAGTAGAAGGAGGACAAGGAGGATGAGGAAGAAGATGAAGACAAGGACGAAGAGGAGGAGGAGGGGGTGTGGACTCACGTAGGGGAGGCCGATGGCTCG
>NW_009733048.1:0-319 GCF_000703405.1 Apaloderma vittatum | reverse complement strand
GTCCAATAGGACGGCAGCGCCGGCAGCCCGATGAACTGGGGGGCGGCAACAAACGTCACATTTGCATATTGTCTGTGTACAGACCCTAATTTGCATTTATGATGTCTCTGTAATTACGTCATTGTGGATCACACAGCGACCATCGCACGCCGTGTATTGCATGTCAGATAATATACCTTCGATATATTTTAGATATATTATATACGTAATATATGTTATTGTAGATCTATATATAATTTTATGTTTAAATATTTCTGCATTTATAAACAATCATGTGATATACAACTTATCATATATAACATTATATATTATTATATTG
>NW_009733047.1:4167-4764 GCF_000703405.1 Apaloderma vittatum | reverse complement strand
CCGGGAACCCGGCACCGGGTGCGCAGGCTGGCGGAGCCATCGTTCAGAGACCCAACAAGAGGCGTCCCGGGTGAGCGCATGTGGTTTTCACTCTTCTTTTGGGGAGCTTTGTGTGCGTCAAGTGTATTTTTGAGGAAGAGTTGCTCTCTTGAAAGAGCCTGGTGATGAGGAAACTTCTCCACTTCAGAGCAAGGAACAGTTTCCCGATTCCTTCATGTGCCCAATAGAAGCGTTGCAGCTTCGTGCCGATCACAGGTAGCGATCAGGCTGATTAAAGCCCGATTTGGGCTGATTAAAGCCGGGCTTTGTGTTACCTATAAAAAAAGGGGATTAAAAAGTTGGGTTGCAGCGAGAGAACCCCGTTGCTGTGGGAGAGGTGGAGGAGCAGAGAGCGCGGGTGTCGGGGCCTTTCTTAAACTTTGGGAGCCCTCGCCGGGAGAGGGCGGGAGGGGAAGCCGCGATGTGATGTGCTTGTGGCAGGATTTTTGTTGGCTGCAAATGCCTTCGCAAATTAAAAGGGTATTGAGGGGCTGCTCTGAAATTCCTACCACGAGAAGTTTGCTCTTGATTCTCAAGCGAGCGAAAACCTCCCCCTGG
>NW_009733047.1:0-4099 GCF_000703405.1 Apaloderma vittatum | reverse complement strand
TTTGCCCCTCCTTTTTTTTGATTTTTTTCTCTCCTAAAAGTACCTGGTGCGAGCTTTGTTGTTGGGAATGTTGCTGGTGAGGCTTGCTTCACGTTGACTCCCGGGGTTACTTAAATATCCTTTGCAAGAATCATCTGCGTCCCTGGAGGGAAAAATGGAAAAAAGGAAAGTGGAAATGTTTTTGCTTCTGTTTTTCAGGCTTGATTTCGATGACGATGGAGAAGGGAACAGTAAATTCCTCAGGTGAGGGAGGCCGCCGCGCCCCTGCGCTCTCGCTGCGTCCACGCGGGAACGTCGCCGAGGTGAAACGGTTTCCACGAATCCTTCCGGCGGTGCCGCCGGCCGGGCCCCCGGGGAGGGCGGAGGGGGAGTGCCAAACAGCTCATCGGCCCGGCAGCGGGACGCCGAGCCTGTCAGTGCCTCCACCATGTGTTCCTGAGTCCATCTGCTGCCAGGATGCTCTGGTTAGAGGCATCCGCGCTGCCGAGACTGCCAGCGGCTCCTCTCAGGGCCCATGTGGGACGCAGAAGAGCTGGAAGATCTCGCGTCGTTGCTTTGCAGCTGACGTGGGTTGCGGGGGCAGCTCTAGGGAACGGCTTTGGGGCCATCCTGGTCCTGGTGGACGCGGGATTTGCCTCTCGAGAGCCTTCAAATGAAGATTTGGGCTGATCCAAGCGCCATTTAACCTATTTCTTGGTGTGTGATTGTGCTTGAATTTACCGAGCATGGGGCTGCTGTCCTTGATACGAGCATCATTTGGTAAAACTTCACCTGAGCGACAGGTTAATGATTTTTAACGAGAGAGAAATGGAGAGCGCGGTTCTGGATTGCGTCATTTATCGAAACTCGTTCTTCTCTCGGTGTCTTTGGGAAAGGAGCGCGAACGCTTTAAGGTCTCTCTTTCTTCTCCTCCTTCCAGATGCGATGACGACCCGATGCCAAACGATAAGGAGAGATTTGCCAGGTAAGAACCTGCCGTGATGCAGTTTGTGCCAAACCCCCGTAACGTGAGGGAGGTCCTGCAGCACCCTCCGAGCCAGCGCTTCGACTTTCTCCCTTCGAAGGAAGGGGCACCAAAGGATCCGGGCCTTTTCCCTGCTGGTTTTTTGGACCATTCATGAAATCGCGTTCTTCTTTCTCACTTGTTCCTTACAGCTCTTGCCTTGGACTCTCCTCCTCGAGAAACTCACAGAGACACAAGTTTCGTGCTTAGTTCAAGTTGTACTTGAACAGGGTTTCCTGGCAAATGTGGTTTGTGTGTTTTGTCAGGGAGTGAGGCAGAAGCTTTCTCTACAAATTCCCTGGAGCTCCCAGCATCCAGGAACGTTACGGGCAATATTTGGACTCTAATTATTTACTTGGCGGTGTCCGAAAATGGCTCTGAACCATCAACTGCTGGGGCTGACCACGTGGCGTTTTGACAGCTTTTCTGAAGGCCCTGAGACTCGATTTAAATATTTCAGGGGTTGGGTTTGTGTCGATGTGTTTTGCCCAAGTGAGCTGCTTCTCCGTCTCTTCCGAGGCCTCTAAATTCCAGCGTAGCCCCCTCAGCAACGTGGCACCGTGTCTCGCTAAAATGAGCGAATTCAGAATAACGCACAAGAGTTTGTTTTGAGGGGCCCGACGGCAGAAATTCCTGAAATTGGAGTTAAAAGATTCAAGCAGCACGGCCCAGCAGGTTGTGTCAGGGGCGCAAGGGGGGCGCAGGGGCATTTCCCCGGGTCCCGCGCTGGACCGAGCAGTTGGAAACGCTTGGTGAGAGACGAAGGCGCGATTCCAGGTCGCTGTCGTGCTGGTCCCTGCCGGCCGGGGCTCCTCCACCTTTTTTTAAGGGACTTGAAGTCGAGGAAAGTGTTTTCCGTGCGCTGTGTGTCGTGTCGCCGTCCCCACCGCGGTGTCCTGTGTCTGTGGAGCGGCAGCCCCGAAACGTGTGAATCTTAACGCTCTCGGGGGATTTTGGGGGGGTTTAATCTGCTTTTTTCGTGTGTCGATACTGTCAAAGAGGCTGTTTTGTTTACTTTTCTCATTTTTTTATGTTTTTTTTTAAAGAAAGAGGCTGGGATCTAATGCCTGGTTGTGCCATTAACCTTCTAATCTTGCGCAGCCCCTCAGGTAGAGGTGACCCAGAGCTGTTTCCCAGCCTGGGTGAGCATCCCAAAGCTTCAGAGCGATGCCGACAGCAGTTGCGAACTAACGACCGCTTTGTTTTCCGGAATTGCTCCTCTGCAAAACAGACGTGTCTGTAGGCTGGGTTTCCTACTACATCTTCCCATTTCTTTCATTTCTTTAAACTTTTTTTTTTTTCCATTTTAGCTTAGATCGCTGATTTTATTTTTAGGTCTGATGATGAGCAGAGTTCAGCGGATAAGGAGAGACTTGCCAGGTAGGAGAACGGAGATTTCAAGCATGGACAAGCAGAGTATTTCCTTTCCTTACTGTTTCTCTAGGCATCCCTTGTCTTTTTTTTATTTTTTTCCCCTCCTCCTTCCCTCATCTGCTGCAGTAGAGGACTTGAAACTGAACAGACTTCTGGAAATCGCTGCGTAATTGGAATTAGGAGGGGAGAGGCATTTAGTCCCCTCGAGAGAAGGACTTTGGGGAATACACAAAAGGGTTTGTTTGCCAGAGAGCGCAGGGCAGAGCGTGGCTGGGCCCCTGCTCTCACCGGGTGCTGCAGCTTTTCTAACCTGCACTAAATCCCGTTTCTCTCGTGCTGCGTCGAGGTGCCGAGCGGCCTCTTCTCGCCCCGGTGAGCTTTTGGCGCAGGAGCGCTGCTGGGCTGTCAGAGCAGGCATCAAAAAGCGCCCTAGCCCGGGTTTTTCTCCCCCTTAAAATCTCCCAGGAAAGATTGTGGCCTGTTTAACCAAAAACAGGATTATTTTTTATTTTTATTTTTTCTCCCTCTAGTTCTTCTTTGTAATTAATGAGGGACTGGGGCTAAAACGACTCCAAACGTCCCCTCCCCTGTTCTCAGCTGCAGAGCAGAAGCTGCTGGAATGGCCACAGGGTTTTCTGTCGCTTGCACAGCTCGTCCCCGCTGCCGAGCCGAGGGCTGGTCCTGGGTGAAGAATGGCTCGTTTTGTGGCTCCCAGCCTCGCGCCGCTCCACCCTGGGCTCGCTCTTGCACAAAAAAAAAGACCGTGGGGCTGAAAAGACCGTGCTGGGAGTGCCCTGGGTCTGGTCAGCTTCTCGCCTGCTGGCTGGTTTTAAAACAAAAAAAATAAATATCCCCCGAACGCAGCCGTTGCAAACTGCAGAGCTGAAATGTTTGAGGAGATAAGGGCAGCTGAGAGGTGGAGCCGGAGAACGTGGCAGCACTTTCGGGGGGTTCTCCCTCTCTGAGTCCCCGGGGGTCACTCGTTGCTGTTGAAGAATCTTTGGCAGCAGAGCGAGGGGGGCGTCTGCTGGCTCCCCAGGAGCTTTTGTAGCGAAGGCAGCTTCATTTTCACGCCAGAATTTGGAGGATTGAAGGTGAGCGCGGTAATCGAAGCGCTTCTTTGTTGGAGTATCGCTTTCTTGCAGCAAGGAGGAAGGTCGTTGAGTGGTTGCACACACCCGGTAGCGATAAATGCTCCTTTTCTTGTGTTTTTTTCCTCTTTAATTCACTTGCCTGTCTGTGTTCCTCCCAACACCTCCATCTCACTTCATTTCCCACCGTGTGTTTCCTTGCATCTGATCCATCCTTCTCTATAGGAAACCTGGCTTGGGAGCTCTGTTTTGAAAGCAGCCCCACTTAGTAACCCCGTCAGGCTACGTAGGTGGGATAAAAGGAGGCAAATCTAAACCAGTTACGTTCCGGTGGGGTCGCCGGGGACCGTGCCCCGTGAGCAAACTCGCCAAGGGTGTGTGAGGAGCCTCGGGGAGGACCAGGAGCGGGCGACATTTGCCGTGGAGCCTCTCCAAGGTCCACATGTGCTGCCTGGTCGATGCTCCGTCCACGTTGGCCTTTATCTGTGCAGAAGTGAGGCGTGTGTCTGCTCCGAGGCTTCCCCTCCCACCGTGACGTTGTAAAAAGCTCTCGGTGTAACCGAGAAGCAGCTTGAGCGAGGTGAGACTCATCTGTTGTAGCTCAGGTGCTCGAGTCTCAGCCTCCTCGGGC
>NW_009733046.1:3522-21285 GCF_000703405.1 Apaloderma vittatum | reverse complement strand
CTTAAATATGTTATCACAGAGTCGTTCCTCTCCTATCCCTTTACGGATAGGCTCAGCCTTGGTGCAGCGGCGGGTCCCTCTTTGGAGCCGGCTGGCTCTATCAAACTCAGGAAGCTTCTAGCAGCTTCTTGCAGAAGCCACCCTGGAGCTCTCCCCCTGCTGCCACCAAACTCTGGCTGGGCCAACCCAATACACCATCTCAGGGCAGGATGTGACGAGCAGCCAAAGGTGGGTTGGGCTGTGCTGGGAGGGATCCAGGACTCACTGCAGTAAAGTTACGGATGGGACAGGAGAGCATGACTGTGTGTGAGTCAGAAGTTACCCATCACGTGCCACCATGAGCTGCGTTACCTGTCTGTGGGTGTAAACATTGTCCCTGGGAATATTGGTTTGTAGTGATTTCCTTTGCATTTTCCTTGGGAAAACAACATTTCCTTCATAGCATTAGGAGAAAAGAAAACTTGGTCCTTATTTATGGAGATCGTTAGTCCCCACGGCTGATAGGGAGGTGATATCTAACCCCAAGCCCAGCTCCCATCTCTGTGTTTGTCTCTGGGGGTTTTGCCTGTCCTGCCTATCCGGGGTGGCCGGTGGCTACATGTGTTGCTTTATCTCCCACAGGCTCCTGCTTCTGGGTCGCTGTCCTGGATGGCAACGTGGTGGGGATCGTGGCAGCGCGAGGCAATGAGGAAGACAACACGGTGGAGCTGCGCCGCATGTCCGTTGACTCCAACTACCGCGGCAAAGGGATCGCCAAGGCCCTGGGCCGCAAAGTGCTGGAGTTTGCTGTGCTCAACAACTACTCCTCCGTCGTTCTGGGAACCACGGCCGTGAAGATGGCAGCCCACAAGCTCTACGAGTCCTTGGGGTTCAAGCACGTGGGTGTCGTCGAACATTACGCCCTGCCAGGGATGACACGCTCCTTACTCGAGAGAATGTTTTTCCAGCTCCGCTACCACCGCTACCGCCTGCAGCTGTGGGAAGAATAAAAAAAAACCCAACCAAATGAGAAAAAAAAAAATTTTTTTTTTTCCTCCACCTCCCCCTTCAAAAATAATAAATTACCCTTCTATTTCTCGTCACTGTTGATTTGCCAGTTTTGGGTTGAGTTTTCATCCCCTCATGTCATCTCTTGGTTTGCTCCGTGCAGCTCGATGGCGCGGCCGAGCAGCGCTCCTTCCTCGCATGCTGTAGGTGGTGGTGCTGGGAGTCCTGCGGCGTGGCGGGGCGGAGCGGCGGCCTCTCCTTTGCCAGGTACCTCCTCCGTAAAGCACAGAAACTTCACTTCCAAAACAGTACCACTGCTCCTGGTGTACATAGTCTTCTCCTTTTCCAAATGTAAGATATAACATAGTGATGCGTTCACAATAGTGCAGAAATATTACTTGAATGCAGTTTTCAGTATTTCACGCACCAGTAAGTCGAATATACATTGTCTTACAGTTATTTACTGGTTAATAGTTTTCAAAGAAAAGGCGGGGGGCGATCCCCTGTGCCCCTGCCCCAACCCGCTTGCTACAATGCATGAAGAGGAAAGCGCGTGCACGCACTCAAACACATCGCACTGCCACCACGGCACTGGTATTGCACTTTTTTTGGATGTGCCTCATTCTGCCAAATGTCTGAGAGAGCCCTGGGTGCATCCGGTAACCACGACTCCGCTCCATCCCCCGCCCCCCTCCTTCCTAAGCCAGCACAGACTTGGACCGGCTGAACTTCTGAGCCCCATTGTACTATAGCGTGAAGTTAAGACCCAACCTAACTATCTCCTGCGCTGTTCTGTAGCCACGCGTAACCTGCAGTCCTGGGCCACAATCCGCATGTGCGTTGGACTTTCTCTTTGCTGCCTTTTGGTGGTCTTTTTTTTTTTTTTTTCCCTGTTTGGTTTTGTTTTGTTTTATTTTTAAGGTGTTTTTTTGTTGTTGTTATTATTTTTAGTTTTGGCTTTTGCTGAATGGTGTCGTTGAGGCGTAATGGAGGCTGCAGTTCCTATGGCAACACATTTGCACATTAATGTGCGCACCAAATCTAACCACTTCAGAGAAGCAACATGTGAGGGATAATAGCGGTTTGGGGAGTGCTGGGGTGGGAGGGGGGGGAAGCGTACGTACTATCTTAACCAGCTGCTTGTTTGATAAATGTAGATGGCCTCACTGCAGCCTTCCATCAAAGGTAGTTAACTGCTTTAATGATGTCAGATTTGTGAATTGTACAATGCAAAAAGCAATGCAAAGCAGATTCGGCATGTGTCTGTACCCAGTATGTATGTACAGTGCCTGCCAACTAAAGAATAACAAAGACTACAGCTTCTTCTAGCCTGAGATATCAACTTTTATAACTTATTTAAACAAATAGCAACTTTGCATGAATTACGTCTTGGGGGAAAAAGATCAGTAGGTTTTAATTTTCAAAATGTGGTACCAGAAGTATACAGAAAACCATTCATGTGTCTGTACCCAGTATGTATGTACAGTGCCTGCCAACTAAAGAATAACAAAGACTACAGCTTCTTCTAGCCTGAGATATCAACTTTTATAACTTATTTAAACAAATAGCAACTTTGCATGAATTACGTCTTGGGGGAAAAAGATCAGTAGGTTTTAATTTTCAAAATGTGGTACCAGAAGTATACAGAAAACCATTTCTGACTGCACTTAATTTGGAGTGGGTGGAAGGATTCATCTCTGTTAATATATTTAAAGGGAAAACTCCTTTAATTTAGTTCCTGGGGGGAAAAAAATAATTACTACTTTATGCAGTGTTATATGTAGCGGGGGGGGAGAACCACCACCTATCATGATGAACTTGCTGGAAGGGTAGAGCCCGTGTTAACCACGCTTGCACTTGCAAACAACACGGAGGCGTAGAGCAGGAGAGCACCAGGAGGGAGGTGGTGTGGAGGGACAGGTGCCACAGACCCTGCGTCTCGCTCGTGTGGCAAAGTGCCCTTTCCTCTCCAGCTGGAAGCTTTCCCAGCACCCAGACCTAGCCAGGTGGACGCTCGGTGGGAACCGAGGCCCTGGAGCCGTCGGGCACATCCCTGGCAGCGCTCTCGGTGCTGGGCTCGGGTTCAGTCCAGCCCGTGAGGAACCGGAGGGGCAGAGCCCCAGCGTGTGTCCCAGCAATAAGGGGGGGAGATGAGGATGGCGAAAGGCACTGTAGCAAGAGGCTGCATGTTTAATTTAACAAGACTTCTGTATGGGGCACTATATTTTTAAAAAAGTCTTTCTATGCTGTACATTTCTCCTGAAGCTGAAGTTAATGTACTATTGGTAGGGGTTTTTGTATAGTGTACAGAAATTGGCAGAATATTTTCTTGCTGCATTCAGTGATTTATTAACCGAAGTAAAATAGACAAATATAAAGTGTTAGCAAAAGTTGAAAGAAAAAAAAAACAAACACAAAAGAGTTTGTGCCTTTTTTAGTTTATTTTTCTGTTGCTATATAATCACTGCACTAAAACCTTTCCAGAGGGGAAAAAAAACCACAAAAACTAGTCTCTTAATAAGGGAGGAATACGTAAAGCCTAAATTGAGCATTAATTTTTTTATTGGGATATTTAATTAAAAGAATGTTGCTGGTTTTATTTGATACCTGTGCCTTTGTAATAAAATTCCACATCCTGTCAGAAAAGCCAAACCTGGAATAAATCCCACCAGATCCCATAGACGCAGAAGTACCATCAGGTTACCAGTATTTTCCTTTAAAACGTGTAAACCTTAACTGATGTTGTTACAGTATCTGATTGTAATACCTGTTGAGTTGCTTGGGAAAGAAGTGCTTTGGAAAGGTGCATCTTTTCGGGCGCTGTTTGCATTCTTCCCTGAATGCCAGAGATGCACCCATACGGATCGAGTTCTTGCCACTTGGCCAATAGCTGCCGAGCAAATTTCTTTCTTTAATGCTTCTGCCAGTTGCTTTGTGACCGGGCTCTTTGGAAAAAGTCCAACTGGTTGCTCCCAGCTCTCCAGCCAGGACAGCTCATTTCTGATGGAAAGGGCTGGCTGCCAGATAGGCTGGGTTTTTCTTTCCTCGGAAGACAGAGAGGGCTGGCGGGTGAAACGCCACCAATCCTAGACCTGGTTTTTATTGGGAAGCCCATGTGGCTGCCAGGGCTGCACCCCTGGTAGCAGTGATGTGACAGAGATACAGGATCTCCAGCGTTGTAGCTGCTCCAATTAGGATTAGGCAAGGTTGGGCTTAAAAACATCAGATGATGCTGTTGTTTCTTCTGCATTCGTGGGAAGTTTCCCTAGATGTGATATCTCAGGCTCGGCTCTGGAGCCAGAAGGTCACTGCTCTGCATGTCCTCTGGACTGTGCCAGCATCACCCCCTGCCCCACCAGGGTCCCCTCCACCACTGGGGCCAGCATGCTGCTACACCACGGTGCAGCTCACAGGGTGAGGTGTTGAGGCTGAACTGCCTTTAGTGGATCCATCCCATCTGCTCTGCCTCTTTCAGGATGCACTGGTTTAAACAACACCATGGAAAAGATCCCAGAGCTCGCTGCCAGTGCCCCGCAGTACTGGCTTTGTAGCCCCCCTTGGGGAGCTTCTTGCTTCTGCACCAGGGAGCAGGTTGGCACAGCCCTGCGGCAGGACTGTCCTCATCCAGCTTTCTCCAGGCTTGAGTGTCACCTCCTGACGCTTCCCATGCTGGGTGGGTGCAGAGCAGCACCTGATGGTTGTGGATTTGGTCCTGAGCAGAGGAGCTTGTGCTCTGGACCTACTGCCAGAAACCCATTGAGATCCTATTGCCAGTTGCTGAGTCTTCATTCCAACTGAGACTCACATCAGTGTGAGATGGGAGGGGATGCTCCTAATTTATTTTGGTGATTTCCCCTTCCAAGGACACTTTTAGCTGGAGCACAGGGAAGAGTGGAGCATCTCTTGGGTTTTAGCCTCAGTTGATAAACATGACGGCTAATAAGATCGCTTCAGATTTAGGCAGAGGATGTATTGGAGATGTGAAAGACCTTCCCCCAGCTGTGCCAGGCTGCCTGTTTTAACTTTGCAGTGTGTGGGGGCTGTCACAGCCCACTGTCTCTGCACTGCAGCACCAAGGATGCGGTTTCCTCGCCTGGCAACCCTCTCTGTAGCGTTGGGGCTTTTGCTGCTGATCCCTGTGCAGTGAGCACAGCTTGAGTGTCCTCTGCTTGGAGGGGCAGTGAGCCCTTGCTCATTGGGGAAAGCACCAGGAATGATGTCCAAAATTAAAAAAAAAAAAAAAAAAAAAAAGGAGAATTAAAAAAAGGATGGAAAATGGGAATTTTGCATTGCCATGGCTGAGGTCCACAGCCCCAGGGGTACCCCAGCCCTCCAGCACAGTCTGGGCCATGCCGTCTGGAGCCAGGGGGAACACCCTGTGCATCCTAAGCGAACTGGCATCTCAAGCACATGTAATATTTGGCAATAAGCTCTGTGGGAAGCTTGGCCCTTGAACAGTTCCAGGCCAATAATACAGAGCAATCAAACCAACAAAGAAAGTGGTTTCTAATCTTACTTGAAATCCTTCAGCTGGTATTTGTTGTAACTTCATGCTGTGCTTTCCCTCCTGAAGCAGGCAATACCTGCAAGATGCTTAGAAGTGGCAGCCGTAATTCGTTTCTGCTGGCAGATGCAGAAAAGCTCAGGGCATTGCCGTGAGCTGAAAACTGTTCTTTTCCCCTTCCTCGCTGTCCATGTGCGGTGTGTGGGACGGCAGTTTGGAGCAAGCTGTTGCCTCTTCCCAGCGTGCTCCAGGCTGTCCCCAGGCGCAGGACTGAGGGCAGGAGCTGAGCTCTCGCCTGCTCGGTCCATCCACTCCCATCCCTGCAGCATGTACAGCTCTGGGGGCACCTGGGGAAGTCAGAGCTCTGGGGGGGGCACTGCCCGCCCAGGGCGGAGAGATGCACGGCCAGGGGCCAGTTTGGCCACAGGGCTTTCCAGGCTGGCCATTGTGGAAGGAGACAGCTGGCAGTGTAGCCAACACCGTGAGGGAGAAGCAGGCTTATTCTAAAATATGTTTGCGAGAAGCAAGATGGGTTTAGTGGTATCTGAGGGGGGTGTAAGGATGCTCTGTGCCCTCTGGATCTGGGGTGCCGTAGCGCTGTTGGGCTGAGCTGGTTGGCATTGGGCAATCGATGTGGTGTGGGGCACAGAAGCAGGCCCAGCATTTGCAATGTGACAGTGGTAGTTGCACCCCAAAGCCAGCGTCATGGCTCACAGGGCTGTCCTTCTGCTACGTGCAAGGTGGAAGCACCCAAGTTCTTACAGTCCCAAGGGCCAGCTCTGCATCTTGCCTCGTTTAAGTGCTGCCGTTCAGCGAATGCAGTGGGTAGATGACCCCGGGGACAAATGTCCTGGGACCTGGGCAGTCATTGCATTTGTCCCCATGGGAATTGGGGGTGGTACTTGAGGTCACGACAACTGAATTTAACAGGCTGTGTACAGGAGGAGCAGGACTAAGGGTGAGCAGGTGGCCGTTGGGGCTTGGATGGGCTCAGGGTGCTGCCCAGCTGCTGCGGGAGCAGAAACTGCTTCGTGCTCGGGAAGGAATCAGGCCCCTTTCTTGCTGTGACCAGCTCCAAGAACAGAAAGTCCCGTGGTCAGAATTCCCAAGAGAGCTGGTTTTACAAAACCTTGTCACGATCTTTGCTGCTGCCCATTGCTCACTGAACCATGTCCATCCCTGATGCAGGTCTGCTGCTTTTTAGTTTGACAGATTTGCTGGCCAAGGTGCAAATGGATAGAGACTGACTGCAGGGATTTTCGAATTGCTGAACACACAAAGGCAGGAACCAGCTCCGGTTACCTCTGAATTAACGATCTCATTTTCAGTGTGCTGGGAGCCTGTGTTTCATTAGTGCTAGTGTGATGCTGTTGGTATGCACTCTATTTAAGGCTTAATAAACACATTTTAATTCCACGCTAAGTGGAGTCTTGTGGTGGAATATACTGTACCACATAAGGAAAACGAAGGGATGCAAACTGTTAAATAAGCTTTACAATGTAAAAGAACAATTTCCTTTTTTTTTTTTCTCCCTTAAAATAGATCTGCACTGAATCTTAGACAAAAAAAAACCAGTGTGCTCTTGAATCCCTCAGTAATAGAGACTATGCACAGAGATTATGCTTATCTCCCACCAAAAACCTGCTATCTGAGTGGTCATTTGGGGTACCTTTCGCTGCAAATAAGAGAATAACTTGAACAACAGAGAGTTTAGTTCAAACACGGTATCATTTAAAACAACAAGCTCCGAGGCAGCATTTGGAGTTTGATTCGCTGTTTAAAATCGCTGTTCAGTGCTGTCTTTCTATTACGTGATGGTCACTTGCGGGAGGGAATATGCTTTTAACATCTAAATAGTACAGGATGGAGTTACTGAGACCAAGAGCATAACAAATACATAATGCAACTGTAAATCTATTTACGAGTAACACGTATCAATGCAGAAGCAGCTACTGCTATGTAAGCGTAATGAACATATAGCTAACGTTGTTTTCAGTTTCTTTTCCTCCAAAGCTTAGTCCTTTTGACTTGTAATATGTATATTTGCTTTTTTAAAAGTATAATTAGGTTTAACAAAGCATCTGTTGCTTTGTGATTTGTACTTATGATTGTGCTGGGCCGTTAGCTTGAAGCAGTTTGTGTGCTTGTGTTATTTTATTAAAGCAAAAGTCTTCTTGAGACAAATGCGGTAAAGGAAAAAAAATAATGTCTTTTGGTAGTGTTAAGCAGATGTGTGGTATGCATTTGCAAAATGTCCAATGTCAGTTGAAAAAAACCAACAACGGGTTAAATTGCTTACCAGAACTGCTTCTTTAAGGCAGTGGCTTTTTAGTTCATGGGTTACAGGCTAAACTCATGCCTAAATAGAAACTCGGATTCCCCCAAACAACCTCGTACTCTGCATCTCTTCACCGTGGTACAAGACCAATGTGAAATTAGTCTTGTGTTTTCTATGTTCAGCATAGTGTGTACTGTACTTTGTAATGGGAAGTGGCTACAAGTCCTCAAAGAAAAATGAACATATTTTAAAACAGCAATAATTACCACTGTAAAGCAAATGAGCACGTGGGGAAGAGCACAGGGAGACAGTCAATGCAGATGATACCGTTAGGAACACACTGGCGTCAGCGCTGTTGCACCTGGGGAGCAGGAATAAGTACCAGGAAATGCCATCGGTCTCTGGGACCGGACTTCGCCTTGGCAGAGAACCTGCCCATGTAGGATCCCTCACCTGGGTCAGTCTTGGGCATCATAAGTCCTTATGCAGCGCAGGCTCTTCACAGCAGTGTTAAGGGTGAGCTATTGCAAATACCGCTCCTGGTGGGAGAGACAGATACAAGGAAGGTCTGTCAGGGTCACACAGAGGCAGGTAAGTGCTCTTTGCCACAGTCTTGTACCCCAGCGTACTCTGCTTCTGCACGACTGGGGCTCAACAATAGCAGGAAATAGAATAAACAGAATCAGTTTTCTTCTGGAGGGAAACAGGAGTCAGCTCTGTTGGAAAGCTGTTCACATCCTGTCAAGGCGTATCGTTAGAAACCAGTTCCTCCAGCGTGGCAGGAGGTGTGGAGATGTGTGCGAGGTAGCCCTTGCTGTGCTTTAGGCATCTGAGCCGCAGCCTGCAGAGCGTTACCCTGGTGCGGCGCAGTCTCTCCGGCCGGCGCTGGCAGAGCCCCGGGAGCCAGCCAGCTCCCGAGGGACAGCGGGGTGTCCTCAGGCAGGGTCAGGCAAGGTGCTCTGGACGAATGACTTGTAGGTACTTAAGTTCTGTTCCTGATGGCCGCTGTAACTGTGAAAATTAACCAGACCTGCTGTGATAAATTTGGTTATATAAGGTTTATTTGGTTAATTTTTTATAAGTGAAAACTGAAAAGATGAAAGAGAATTGTAATATGAAAGCAACTGCTGTAAATAATGTATGAATGAATAAAATTTAAAACTTATGTCAAGTTTTTTCCTAAACTGTATTGCTGTCGAGTTACTGACACCGCAGTGCAGGCGGTGCCTGCGTCTTTTCCAGCACAAGCAAACACCTCTCGTTGCTGTTTTTGTTGATGAATAGGGCTGTCTTTATGTGTGTAGCAGGCATGTCCTTGGATTATATTTCGGTGCTGTTCCAGCTCACTGACTAATGCTAATGCGTTCAGAAATTAAATGTTCTTGCAGCTGCATATAGTGAATGTGGAGCCAGCCCAGGCGCTGCTTTGCTGCCATGGGGCCCTGCCCAGCCCTGGCCGCGGGGTCAGGTCTGCCTGCGGCCGTGTGCCTCCATTTGCCTGTTGAGCACTTACAACCAAAACCACCCCTGAAGTCACAGATAGCCCTGAGAAATGTCCCATCGGAGCAGAGGACAAAACAAAACCATGAGGTGTCTTTTTCCTGCCGCCAAGGATGTGGAGCGATGGAGTGAGCGTTACGGGCGAGGGTGCTTTCGTGGTGGAGATGCGTCTGCGGGGTTCCCCGAGCCACGCGGGCTTCTTTCTCTTCCCTATGCCTCTGTGTGTCCTTAGATAAAAAACAACCCCACTGTTTGTGTGTTAGACCTGCATGAGGCTATTTCTGACCAACTCCTGAGGCAGGGAATCGCTGGCCTCTGATTAGGGAAAATGAAATGGGGCTCCAGCCTTCAGTCCAGTTAAATACAGTTGGAATAAACCGATTGCTGCTGAAATGCCCTTCGGGCTGTTAATTGCTGAAAAGCAGTTTTTGGTGGCAGTTACAAATGCTGCCAGGACAGCTTTGCCAGCCAGAGGCTCAGGGACAGCCAGGCAAGGCTCCCCTGGCAGGCTGGCTCTGGAGACCCCCTGGGCAGCACCCCCAGCCAGGGCGCTGGGTGCTGTCGCCTTCCCAGCAGTGCGGGTTGGGGCTTTGGGACGTGTGGGGTTATCTGTCTGAGCAGCCGGGCAGTGATGTGGAGCGTGAGGTTAATGCCTTTGCCGTAAGGAGCTGGCCCTTATCCCTTGTCTGCTTTATCCAGATGTGCAGACGCCCAGTGGCACTATCTCACCCGAGAGGGGGGTGTGTAGTATACCTCTGGGGCTGATAGTGATGTGTTGTGGGATTTGGGGGAACGCTCAGGGCCGGGATGGGGGGAAACAGCTCTAAGTTCATGCATGTGTATGGGCTTTATTTTTGTACCAAAGCTACGAAAAAAAACCCCACCCTAAAACTGATTTAGTGAAATAACAGGAAAGTGGCAATAAAAGCTGTGTTAGTTTTAGAAGCTGTACTGTGGGTGTGCTGTGTGCATTGAAACACCCCAATTAACTGCTAATTGGGCTGTAGCTCTCCACTAACAAGCCACACATCCTTGTCCCAATCTCCTTTTCTTCCCCTTCATGGTGGCTTGCTTCAGATAAAAAGAAATAATATTCATGGCGACAAGGACTTTTCCCCATGCCCTGTGTTCCCAGGCACATGACTCATGCTCTAGATGAGACAGGGCCTCATGATCCCTCCTGCTGCAGGCTCCCCAGCACACCCACCACTGTACACATCTTAATGCCTCCTAAAAAGCTGAAGCAAACCAGCAACACAAATCTACCCCAAGCTGTCCCATTTGCCATAACCGTGGCCACCCACCAGGTCTAACAGTTGAGTATATCCAGCCCACAAAATGGCTTTTAACTTGGCCAATCAGCCACTAAAATGTTCTGTCTATCTGTCCACCCATCTTACCATCCATCCAACCATGCTGGGTCACATTTTTCCAGGAGATAGAGCAGTGAAGTCCCAACCACGCTCCATCACAAGCCCACGGCTCACCCAGGCAGCTCCTTACTGCTGGCTGCGTTTTGCCTATCGGGCAGGCTGAGCAAATGCTGCTGTGGCAAGTTCTGGGGGCCTCTGACTTTTCCTCCAGTCTTTCCTGCATCTCCACAGGGTCATTTCGTATCTAGGCTTCAACAAAAGTCATAAACTGGACCTCCGTACACTTATCCCAGCAGCAAGGAAGATTATGTGCCCCTGTGCCTTAGGGCTGTGTTTCTTTTAGTGCAGGCTCAGGTGTACCAGGTCTGTCAATCCGGGTTTATTTGGGATATGATGCACTTAGAGCAGTGACTGTGGTGAGTGTGCTCACCATGCTGGGACACACAGTCTGGTGACATGGCAGGACATCCAGCCTCACTGCTCAAGGCTGTGTTTCTATGCCATCAGCAGCTCCCCTTTACAAGCCTTCCCAGCAACACCCACCAATCTCACAGAAAGCTCTCACATGTCAGCTTGCCTTCAGCCAGAGGAGCCACCGCTACAGGCAGCTATAGCCAGACTGCTTGGAGTGCTTCTGAGTGCATGCAGAAGTCAGCCTGGAGTCTCCTTCACCTGGTATTTCACTGACCTTGCTGCTACGTTTCTAGCTCTACTCCCTTAAGCATCTCCTGGTTCATAATGCCCCTCCCACCCCATCTCTGTTACACAAATATAAGTACCACAGCGCTTCCATTTTAATAAATAGAAAAAACCTGATGTATTGGGGTGAGGGTGAAGGTGTCCTGTCCCAAAGTTTACTTTTTATTGCACTTATTTACAATGCTACTGGCCAAAGAAGCAAAGTAAACCAGCTGCTTTTTCTGCCCCATCATCTCAAGGTATGTCTGCAGACCTCTGGGAAGCAAAGACCTGGGAGAAAGCTTCCTTTGGAAATGGGCTGCTCCTCAAGCAGGCTAAGGCGCTGCAGGAGGCTGGCTTGGCTCCCTGACATCCCCCAGCGCACAGCTTGGCAGAGCCCTTGTGTGTTATTGCCAGGATGCAGTCAGGCCCCGGCAGCTCCTGCCACCAAAGTTTTCCAGGGTGATCTCCCCGCGAGGTGAAATCGGTAGAGCCATCAGCTCTGTCAACAGCAATTAGGCATAAAATGTTGGAATATCGACCACTGGTAATGGAGGAAGATAGAACATGTCTATGGTCATTTGTGCTAAAATAGTTTCTTATAAAATCCATTAAATTTATCAAGAAATTAACATTTATTTCTCTGAGGTACATTTTTCTTCTTTGCTGTGCTTGACTGCATTTGCAAAGTCCATAAAGTAAATTCAACACCTGAGGTCAGTTATAACAGAAGAGGAATGAGCATTATGAGCATATGGATGTCAAAGGCAGGGTCAGATAAATCATGCTGGAGAAGTGCTCATTTCTCTCCATTAATGACCAGTCCAAGGTGAGTCTAGACCAGCCCAGCAGTAGATGTCTATCCTAGAAACACCTAAAGGGAGATAAATCCTAACATTATGTCACTGTAGAGAAGCTGAATTGTACCTGGGAACTCAGGGAAGCTGAAGAACAAAAATTCATCAAATATTCATTAAAGATAACTGATTGTATCTAGTCACCAAAACTTAAAACCTCAACAGTGAACTATACTCCTGGTTGTTAAAGAATCAAAGGTTTGGTGCTGTGGCAAAGACAAGTCACTTGCAAAATCTCAGTTGGTCATTAGTCTGGTCCAGCTCCTCCTGTGCTGGTTAGCTGCACCGTGGTTTCATCTATTAAAGAGAAGTGTGAAAATCAATTGCTCACCACAAATATTTATATATTATCTAATTAGTTAGATATATAATTTTTTTTTTCTAGAGAGAAAAGAACTGGTAGATCAGGAAAGGACAAATAAACACCTAGTTTGTGTTTCTCTACAGAGATACAGGTGGGATGGAAGAAAGGGAGACTACAGTACACTGAATTACCTTTGCTCCTCTTTATGTCTTATATAACTCATATCATAGAATCATCATAGAATGGCCTAAGCTGGAAGGGACCTTAGAGAACATTTTAATCCAGCCTCCCTGTCACCAGGGACGCCACCTCTCGACTAGATCAGGCAACACATGGGAACTGAACGGGAATCGAACCCATGACCTTAGCACCACGCTCAACTGACTGAGCTAACCGGCTACCTTGCAGCACCCCTGAATAATAGACATTTAAAAAAAGGATCATTCTTTCAATTCAGTTGTTTAGGAACAACGTTGTTTTGCGACTGTTGAGCTTATTTGTAAAAAACAGAAGCTCCTACAGCCTTCTAAGCTGAAAGACCTTGTTTCTCAAGTACAGGAGAGTCTGTATGATGAGTTTCTCAAGTACAATTGTCTGTATGATGAGAGGGGCTTCCAGGATTAACTGTTCGTGCCTCCCTCTTTGTGGAAATGTAAAGAAAACAAAGGAAAAAGCTGATACTTAATCTTACAGGTTGTGACTTCTTTAGGAACATTTTAGGAGCAGAAGAGAAAGCTAGAAGCTAGTGGACCATTAAAAAAACCTTTAAAAGTCTTCACTAGGAAGTCGTTTTGGCAGACCATTGAGGGGAAGATGAAAAAGGTTGAGTACGGAACCAGGATCCGCCAAGCAGGTCACAGGGAAGGTGGTTCCCACTAGCAGCATCAGAGTATTTGAGGAAGGGATGAGCAAAAGGTTACAATTACTAGTTCTTGGCCTTTGCCCAGCGTATAATGTGAAAAGCTGTCCATTCCGGCATCCCATCTGTGATGAGTTCTTAAAGGCTGGGAGGTCTCAGAGCTACTGCAGTCATTAGAAGGGGAAGGTCAAGCCTTCAAACCCAAGAAGATCACACCACAAAATGAGCTTAGGATTGAATGTTATCCTCAGATGCGGATTTTCTTCTTTTTTTTTTTTTTTTTTGTTTTTCCACGGATATAGTGCTGCTGAGAAATCTAAGAGGTGCTTGCAGGGTAGTTAGTCCTGTTTGGACCACTTTGATCTTGACAAACGCCCTCTGCCTTGAAAAATGAGCTCCTTCTCCAAGCAAAAACTGCACAAACAGCTGCATTTTTGCTCCAGCTCAGAAGGTGGGTGAGAGGAACCAAAATCAGGAGGCTTTGAGCCAAGCTTCTTAAAGCTGAGTGCGTGGCATATGCTGGGGAAGCAGAGTTCGGTCTGCCACTGCGGATGCCCTAAGGCAGACGTTCTCCAGCTAAGATTGTAAGTAAATCCCATCAGGAATATACACGGAGACAAATGTGTGACAGAGAAGCAGTTCTTCCTTTCAGTTTAGTGCTGTATATCCAGTAAAGCATCACCTAAAATAACTTTGAGGTTAAGCACAGTGAAAAAAACTCTACATTTTAGGAAATTCTGCTTCTTATTGCAAAGATTAGCTTTTTGTTCAAAATATTCTCTAATGCAAGAATGAGGCCTAAACCAGGCTTTTCATTATTGTCAGCCTGTGTATGTGTATCAGGTTATCCAACAACTCTTAAACACACGTGTATTTCTATAACAAAGCTAACATTTTTGCTCATATTTATGTACAGATGTTTATTATACATCCACCTCTCTCACTGAATCTGCAAGAAAGAACCCAACTGGTGATACTGCTTTTGCATTGAGAAGTGTGGTGAATGGGGTTCAAATGACAGGGAAAATTATGCTGGCCTATCACTACCTCCATTCCCATTAAGTTTTGTAGGTGTTGTTCATAAGAGGAAAAAATTAGCTCTGTTCATCAAATTCTATTTCAGATAATGTTAAGTGGGACACCAGTGTCCTGGGAAGGATGGGAAGCTGAAAAAAGGGTGAGAAAATGAGAAAATAAAAAGCTCTGAAACAAAGAAAAAAAAAAAAAAGGAAAAATCCTCCGGAAAGCTGAATTCTACAAATGCAGTAGTGTGAAAGATTTCCAATGAATGTTGTGTTCCTTTGTTCCCCAGGCAGCAAAAACATGCCTGGCTAGCACTTCAGCACATTAAATTGCAGCAAAAATGTCCTTGATCTGCTATTAAATTTTCACAAGACTGAGATGTTTCTCACTGATTCTAGATTTGAACATTTTATGATTGCAATATTGATCTCCTAAACATCAGATCATACCTATGAGTGTCAGACACAGACTCCTTCAGTCCAGCCGTTAGGAGAGGACTGCAATTCCCCTTCACCTTTCGGGTCTATGCAGTGTTTAAAACCAGTGTTTGAGGGTTTGGGCATCCTGGCAAGATTCCCTCACTGTGACTTGCAGAAATACTGCATTTAGTCAAGGCAGATGCTCTTTTTTCCCTCTTGTCCTGACAGAAACACAAGAGATTTTGATATGAATAGTAATGCTCTCTAGAAATACAAAGGACGTGATTATGCTGGCTAAACACAAGGACCCAGTATCATTTGAGACACCCTGCGTTCAGACAAGTCGAATGAGCCCAGCCGGAATGTGTGCGTTGCTTTGGGAGAGCTAATAAGCTGGAGCGACAAGTGATATTGTTGTCTTCTCCCTCACTCTCATGCTGAGTCATTTAAGCTTATTATATGTTATGTTTGCATAGCAAATGTGAACAAGTCAAAAGATAGCTTGAGCACTTAAAAGTTATGTAGTCTAAAAAATAAATATCCTCTTCCCCTCATGGATGCTTTGTCTCCTTGGACACTGAATGTCTGAGAAGCGCAAGTCAATCACATGAGTATCTACTATTTCTATGGTAGCCTTTTAATTAATAACAGTGTAATGACATCTCTAGTCCTAGGAATGTGCCCTGCCTATACATAATTAAAAATAAAGATAGACTTCAATGGGACAAATAATAGTGAAACGAGCAGGGTGCATGACAACACAATTCCTTTGTCATTCACTTAAGCAAAATTAATCAAAACACTTCAGTATGCTAACAAACTGCAAAATTATTCATTGAGATGGTTTGCTCCTTCATCATATAGTGTCAAAGGATTTGTCACCAGAGCTTCCACACTTATTTTCAGTATTTTTTGCACATGTGAAGAAGTCTTAAAGGAAAAGGAAACAGAAGCTAAGGCCTTATAAAAGGCCATGTCAGATGTGCAAGAGCTGCTGAATTCAACATATTTCAAGCTTGCTAATATAGAATAATATATCTAAGCCTGTTTTATTTTCCTTCCAGTACCTGAAAAGTCATTCTTAGAAAACTATTTTTGGAAAGTTGTGTGATTAAACTGAAGAAATACTTCTTCACTGATGTACAATAGCCTAGTACTCCTTGGGAGTAAATACTACATGTTTAATTGCAGGCTACAATTGCAGTCTTCAGTTTAGGTGACTGGCCAGAGGCCACAGAGCTACTGCTTGCAGTGTTGCATGTTACTGTGTAAAATCTGCGTTAGGTGGAGAAGGAGGTCAAGGTAAGGAACAACTTCAAGATTGTTTCTTTGCTCCCCTTCCACAAATTTTGACAGGGTTACACACAGCTGTTTACATTCACTTCACTGCTAGTAAGTTTAGTAAAGGGTGCGATTTACATGTTCTAGAGCTGGCGAAGACAAGTTCAAGCCACTTTCACTCCAGTGCATCTGAGTCTGAGCAAGGTGCTCCAGAGCAGCGCAGCTGCAGCTGCAACACAATCTTTCAGAGGGCAGTTCCCCCGCACCTGGTGAGGCTGCATACAGCCAATTGCATACATTTTAAGAGGTGGACCAAAGCTTCTTCCCTTCTTCCCTCCTTTCCTTCAGGAATTGCCACGGAGTGAGGGTTTAAAGGGATTCCTCTGGGTATGTGAAACCGAAGGAGGTATTCCAGCAGGAAGGTAACGTGGTGCAGAGCTTCCTACAGGACCTTCACTGGAGGACTTACCTTCCCAAATGGCTTCTGCAGCCCACCCTGAGCTCCCTGAAACACCACTGAGCTGCCGAAGCTGTACCAAGAACGACTTCTTGTTATGAGCGTGGAAGCACTTCCTGAAACTCAACATCGTAACTTTAATTCAATATAGTAACTTTTTTGTTAGTTTATTGGGACATAAAGTTCTTAGAAGTGAGATACTTATTGGTGTTATTTTCCTGCTAAAATGTTTAATTAAAGGCAGGCATTTAGTTCCTACTTACTGCTTCTGGGAGTGCTACCAGGGTTAAACATTTAACTTGTAAATGCCAAGCATTTTGTCTTTCCTGCTCAGTCTAATAAAACCTATTTATAGTTTCTACCTACAGACCATCCCAATTATTACAAATCCAAGTCTTCAAAAGCACCAGTTCAATTACCACCCCTCACTTAGTTTACAGAGATGAAGAATCAGTTTGACTCTGGCACTGGAGTCCTTTGGCGTGGACCATCAAAGGTCATGTTGAATGCAGATGACTCCAAAACAGTCTCAGGAGACAAGACATGTAAGAGTCTAAGAAAAACAAGAAATGTAAGACTATTTCCCATAAAATCTATTTGATAAAACCTGCCTTGGTAACAGCTTCATGTTTGCGTCCTGGGTACCATCATTGTCAGGTGCTGCACTTTCACAGTCCTGTGGCTGCCCTGATGGGCCTACTCAATTGTTCCACAAGGAATTGATCTTAAAACCTCAGTTCTCTGTGAGCAAAAATCAAGATCTATCCCAACATACACTGTGAGAAGGAAAGCCTTGGCCTTTAAGCAATAAGGTGTCTGGAAGAGTAGAGGTATACAGACCTGACGGCTCAGATAAGTTTCAAACAATCTCAGGCAGGAAATTGTGATGCACTTCAGGATACACACTGGGAAGGCTGCTGTGAATTGCACATTGTGGTTTTTTTCCCTAAATCTCTTGCAGATGCTAAAGCAAGAAGCAGGCCTGAGACTTTGGATCCCTGCACTGATGTCCAAGTTCAAAGTTCTCAGTAGCAAAGGGTTCAAAATCTTCCTGTTGCTTAACTGTGGGAAGCAGAGAGACAGGCTTCTTTATAGCATCTTGATGCTTTCTGAGTTACAGAACCACAGAATGACAGGAGTTGGAAGGGACGTCTGAAGATCATCTAGTCCAACCTCCCTGCCAGAGCAGGATCACCTAGAGTGGGTCGCACAGGTTGGTGTCCAGGCGGGGTCTGAATGTCTC
>NW_009733046.1:0-3504 GCF_000703405.1 Apaloderma vittatum | reverse complement strand
CAGCCTCTCTGGGCAGCCTGTGCCAGGGCTTTGTTACCCTCACAGTAAATAAGTATTTGCTTATGTTTAGGGTGAACCTCCTGCTTTCGAGTTTGTGACCATTGCCCCTTGTCCTGTCACTGGACACCACTGAGAAGAGTCTTTTCTATGAAGCTTTGCTTTAGCCTCTATTTTACTGGCTGGATTTTCTCATATCACTAGTCTTTGGGTAAACGAATGCACATTTCTCAATTGTATATCAAGAAGCATTTCCAAAACTGACTTTTAGTCCAATGCATTATGAACCAGGCAACATGATCGTTTGTTTGCCCATTTCTCCAAGGCAGGGAAAGGAAGTATCTGGAGACTAAACAGTCTGCAACATGAGGTTCATGTAGGCAGTAAGAGGATTTCAATTCCACAGTTTCCTTACTATTACTAATGTGTTTAACTGCATCACAAACAACACAATACTTTAAGCTGGCAGATTTGGAAAAAATACCCAAGTATAAAAAGAGACTTTGCTGTTGCTGGGGAAAGAATGTCCTTGGGCTAAGAAATAAAAAAAGTCATTGGCAACAGTTATGTACAGAAGTATCAATAAGCAAAAAAACTCAGGAGGTGGAGTGGGATAGGAAGTGATTAACACCTACTGCTAAGGTAATTTATTGAAATAACTTAAATATAAGGAAACTGGAAATGAGTTTTAAAGCCAAGAGATTACACCAAAATAGCTTAAATCCTTACTCTTAAGGCAGAAGATGATGAAGAGGAAGCAGGGACAAGAAAGTGAATGCTTGTCTCAGCACCATTCATAGAATCATAGAATGTTCGGGGTTTTGGAAGGGACCTCTAGAGATCATCTAGTCCAACCCCCTGCCAGAGCAGGATCCCCCAGGGCAGCCACACAGGAATGCGTCCAGGCGGGTTGGAAAGTCTCCGGAGAAGGAGTCTCCACAACCTCTCTGGGCAGCCTGTGCCAGGGCTCTGTCACCCTCACACTAAAGAAATTTTTCCTCATGTTGACGTGGAACTTCCTACGTCCTAACTTAAACCCATTATTCCTTGTTCTATTATTGGCACCACTGAGAAGAGATTGTCCCCTTCCTCTTGACACCCACCCCTCAGATATTTCTATACATTAATAAGGTCCCCTCTCAGTCCTTTCAAGACTAAACAGCCCCAGTTCTCTGAGTCTCTCTTCACAGGAGAGATGTTCAAGTCCCTTAATCATCCTCATAGCTCTCCCTTGGACTCTCTCCGGTAGGCCCTGTCTCTCTTGAACTGGGGAGCCCAAAACATTCATGTGGAGCATGAAGAAGAAGGACAAGGAGGATGTGTAACGCACCCAGCTCAAGGGCGAAAGACAGGCACTTCACTGGGTTGTTAATTCTCCTTTGTTGTGACTGACATACAATGACATGTTTAAGACCAAGAAGCACTCCCCAGATTGGAGACTGCAGACAGAGTCAAGGCTCCTCTGTGGGATGCAGTAACTTGGAGGCTGGACAGTTGTGCTCTCTTCTATTTTTTTTTGTTTTGTTTTTGAGCTCTCTGCCTGGCTGAGTGACTATTGATTAGTTCACACAGAGTGGCCAGCCGCGACAGGGGGCACAGAAAAATCCTCGGCGGATGATGAATGTTGAAAGCCTTTCAGGGAGAAAGGTTCCCTACGTTTATTAGATAAAAGGACAGGAGCAGCAGCAACATCCATTGCTCTGACTGCCTTTTGAATGAAGGAATTGCCTCCTCAGTGTTAGAATGAAAAGTCACGAATATCAGTTGTAAGGAGGCAAATCCTGGAAGGCAGCACTTAAATCCCAGAGGGGCAGAATCAATCACACTTCCCTCTGCAGTTTTTCTGTGCACTTACTTAGGTATTCAGAGGGCTGGCAAATGCGGGATAGGTCTTAGACTTTTTATGGAGTGCTAAGTGTATATCTAATCCTAAAAATGCTATGTGACACTAACAATCTGCCAGCTCCTACTACTCCTGCCTGGCTGAGTAATGCTCAGTAATCCTGGTAGTAACAGCTGATAAAAAGAGGGATCAGTAGTTCATATGACCCAAGTTCAACTTCTAGATAAGCAAAGATAAATTGCCCAGCTCAGTAGGTCATTTACAAACTGGAACAGCTCCCTGGCTGGCAAGGCTGGGCACACCAAATTCAGGAGCAGGCAACAGAGCGATGGGTCTGGGCCTGGGACGGGATGCACAAATGCACCTCATGGCCAGCTGGAGATGTAGCGTGTGCCGTACTGCACATGTGTTTCGGATTGCACCTGTCGGGTCCTGATGGCTTTCAACAGCTCCAGCCTTGTACTCACCTTTGATAAAGTCACAGGTGTGTGGATTTGCTTTTGCCATGCTCCCAAATGAAGTGACAGCAGTAGTTCTTAATGGAGTCTTCAGACAGAAGTTTGTGTTTCTGATCAAAACCACACAAAAAACCCAACCTGTAGGTGCTTCACAATGATATTACGAGTTCTACTAAGTGTGCCACATGCAGTATTTGGCACTGCGAGCCTTTATGCCCATTTTGTGATTTGAGCTTGCAGGCTGCAGAGGCATGTGTTTATCAAAATTGAAGCAGAGGGGAAAATAATCTTGAAAGCCATAATTGTGTACCTTAAGCATATTAGGATATGTGAAAATAACGTTTTAAGAAACTGAGGTGCTGCCTATGTAGAGTTGGAAAGGATCCCAGTGGGCTGCTCAGCCTCTGTCTCCATCCTGAAGCAGGATCAGCTATGCATAAGTATATTGGTCTATCCTGTTATAGAAGTGTGTTGTAATAAAGATTCAAAAGCTCTATTAAACTCCATTCAGATGCTTAACTATCACTAGCATTCTTTAGAAAGGCTTGCTTAACATCTTCCCTTCCATCACTGGAATTTAAGCCCCTAGCTTTGCGTTCTATCTCCAGGGGACATATAGAGCAGTCTATTACCATCTTTATGACAGCCCGTTTCATACTGGATGACTGCTTTTAGATCTCAGAATTCTCAAGATTAAATGTCTTGAATTCTTTCAGTCTTCCCTCACAGGTGATGTTTTCTATAACTCTTACCATTCTTGTTGCTCTCCTACGGATTCCTGTTGCTCCACATCTTTTCTGAAAGGCAGTTCTGAAAATTGGGCAGAGCATTCAACTGAGCCCTTGTTGGGGCTGAAGTGAGTGGAGAGATTGACGATACCATTCTTGATCAATATGCAAACATCTACAAATCCTCTGCTTTTTTCCTGAAATTGATACCTAACTAGCTGTTCCCTATGTTTTGAGAAATATGTTGCCTACATTTGGATAACCATTTTTAATTATGCGTGAAATTTGCACTCATCCTCATTGAATTACTTCTTTTTATTCATTTTATGGTATTATTCCACTGTGTTAAAATCCTTTTGAATTATAAACCTATTGGGTAGAATGATTTAAAGCAAGGTTTTAATTTTATAAAAGCAATATAAACAAGATTCGGAAGCTTCTTAGAAAAGATCGATGGGCCCAGGCCAACTGCATGCAA
>NW_009733045.1:0-361 GCF_000703405.1 Apaloderma vittatum | reverse complement strand
GCTCATATTTTATCTTGCCGTGTCACATCAGAGGGAGGCAGTTAATCAGCACGTACAAAAACTTCCCATCGCCAGTGATGAACGTTCATGAACTTTGTCTGCAGAGGCCATTCTCCCTCCGTCCGTCGCAGCAGCGTCACCGACCCTGGGGGCAGCCCCGGCTGCCCATATCCCCCAACACCAGCGTTCCTGCCCCAGCGGCAGCCCCCTCCAGTTGTATAGCCCCAAGCACCCCTACAGGGGCTCCGGGCTGGGAAGGGTCAGTTCTGCCCTGGGGCAAACGGGGGCTCTGGGCTGAGCCACGTGCTGGAGCCCCGTGGGGGCCAAGCCTGGATGGTTCCCTCCAAGGCGGGCAGAGAGA
>NW_009733044.1:5208-5602 GCF_000703405.1 Apaloderma vittatum | reverse complement strand
AACATTTCCCCTTCCCCGAGCGGATCTGGCCCGTCGCCACCGTCCCAAAGCTGCGCTTTGAAAAAAAAAAAAAAGGATTTAAAAATCTGAAGAGGGCTGGCGGATTCAAGGCTGAAACGTGGGGAACAGTTTTTATTGTTTATAGCGCTCCTCGGAGAGGCTGTAAACATCCCACAAGGAGGGGGGATGACACGCAGACGGTCGTATAACAAAGGAGGAGGACAATTCCATTCTGCTAACACGACGCAGATGGCCGCTTTCCTTGCTGCGGAAGTGAGGTCTCCCCGTCGCGCGACGCTAAGCCAAGCGCGGCCGCCCGTTCGTCCGCGCGGTTCGTGGTCCGGTTGAAGGTGTCGACCTCCGGCACGAATTTCTCGGCGGGGGCCCCCAGGTT
>NW_009733044.1:4524-5191 GCF_000703405.1 Apaloderma vittatum | reverse complement strand
CCCCAGGAGTGGGGTTTTGTTTTTTTCGCGTGTATCCGTCTGGATGCGGTGAAGTTGTCTGTAAAGAGCGTCCAGGGCATCCCTGGGAACGAGCAGAAACGAGGGGAGTTGGGTTCAAGCAGAGCATTCACTTCCCAAGTTGGACAGGAAACACCTGACTTCCCACTTTCTGGCAGCAGAAATATCGGTACAAGCGTTTGCCTTTGGACAAGGAATGGATGAACACGTCAGGTATTTCTGGGTGCACAACAGCAGCGTTGTCTGGGCCCGTGAATAGCGAGAGCCCACGCGCTGCTCCGGGAGCGCAGCGCAGAGACACGCACCCTGGGAGCTCCTGCCAGCCCAGGGCAGCACTTCTGTTTCTTTCTTTACTTTCCACCCTTTTTTTTCCTCCCCCTTTTAGAACTGTCTGTGCCTGGCTGAAGTCAGAGTCAAGCAGGGACCGTGGGAACCCCTTTCGCCCTCCCACGACACAGACCTCTTGTGCCTTGCCTGCATCCCGCTGCCCAGCCCCGCTCCCCGCCAAGCCCAAAGACTATTTACACTCCTGATCTGAACGAACTCAAGCTCAAAAACGCAGCTTCTGGAAGTGTGCCAGGGTCCAGGGCTGCACACAGACACATCCCTTGCTTAGGCAGTGCTGGGCCACGGCTCTGCCCCAGGCAGC
>NW_009733044.1:322-4505 GCF_000703405.1 Apaloderma vittatum | reverse complement strand
CTGTCGGAGCCCACGGATTGTGCCCTCCAGCTGGTGAACCTCATCCGTGAGCCCATACTGCACCTGCGAGGCGGGAGGGAGAAGGCAGCAGCAGTTAGCAGGGCTGAAGCTTTGCTTTACAAAGGCCACGGTTCTCTTCTTCCCCTTCTAGCCCAGCTATGACTTTTGCTTCCTTGCTTTGCGAGGCAACCGTGGAAGCCATTGCTCAGTCCCTCGGTAGTTTTCTCCGAAATGCATTCACGTTTTTCCAACCTACACAAGGCCGGTTTTCCCCCATCCCTCCTGGCGGGGAGCGAGCCAGGTGAGGCTGGTACCTGGTCCCGACAGAGCTCCATGTTGGGCCGATACGTGCGGGTCTCCAGGCGGGTGTGTGCCACTTTCAGATCTTGCGCTTTCTGCCGAAAATCTTCCTCCAAGCGTCGGATGTCCTCCTCCATGTCCGCAATTTCCTCCAAGGTCTAAGGATAAAGACATGTCTCATGAGGGACAGTCAGGGATACAGACTGGAAAACTGCCCCCAGGCTTCCAGAGCTTTTACTGTGCTGAGCATGGATTTTAAACAAGGGCTGGTGGGCTTCCGAGTACAGAACCCCCCCGCTCCTACATCAGGCTTTTCACACGGACCAGGCATGGTGCCGCTGGTGTGAAATAAAAACGCCCAAACCTAGCACTGCTGCTGAGAAATGCCAGAGCAGCAATTGTGATGGCAGAAGGGTTGCAGGGATCGCACATGTGCCACCTAAGAGCTCTCACGTGGAAACCATGCTCAGGCCAAGGAGTTTTCCACATAACGAACAGCCTTTCGGATTCAATTCCCACCCAAGTTTGTGGTCAATACCCAAAGAAGCAACATTTACATTCTGCTCCTGCCATTTCAGCTCATCATAGGCTCTTTCCAGGTCTCTAATCCTCTTGCGCAAGGCAAACTCTGTAGCTATGCGCTGAGCCTCCAGCTCGTTGTCTGTCTGAAGAGAGAACAGGACCCGGTCATGCGTATCCAGAAGGCATCTCCCTCCCAGCTGCTGCCCGTGAGGCCAGGACAAGCCTTTGAACCCAGCAGGGTTCTGCCAGCTGCCATGGGCACACAGATCACACCCCCCGTAGCCGAAAGGCACGGCACGGTGGACGGGTACATGTCTTCCAGGTTGGTGAGACTGCCGCAAGCTCTGCAGCACCACCAAGCTCCTCTTTCAAACCAGGAGGGCAGCTGCTCTCTGAGAAGCCCCTGGGCCGAGCTGTCTTTTCAAACATTCCCTTCCCCTGGCCACAGCACATGCCAGCACCTTCTCCCAACACTGGATGCAGAACTTGCGCACCACCGATTCACAGCCAACGGTCTAGTTTACCTGGGCAATGGCAAGCACCGTTGCTTCTCGGAGCCCAGCTGAGGCTTTCATTTCTGCCTCAGCACGGTCCTTGTTGCACTGGCTGTTCTGCTCCCACTCATCAAGAGTAGTTGATCTGTGAACAAATCAGCCGTTGCGAAAACAAGCTGAGCGTTTGCAACAGTTCAAAAGGAACCACCTGCTGCAGGCCAAGGCTTTGTGCAGTACAAAATGATTCAGGAATTCCGGAGGTCCCATCCAGTGTGATCTAACTGCACCAGCAGGAGATTGTTACTCCATGGCTCCTTCACCGAGCCCAACACCTGCTCAGGCCAGGGACACAGCCAAGCCACGCGATGAAATGCCAAGCAAGTGAAAACATGTGGCAGCCAAAGGCCGGTCCCACATTTACTGTCACCTACAGCCAAGCAGAGGGAAGCTCCTCTGGTTTTGCGGTGACAATTGGACAATTCCCCAAGGTCTGTGGCTTCACAATTCAAGGGCCACAACAAATCCCACCTCCTGTTGTGAGCTCTCAACAAAACCGCACCCATCGAGCCAGGATGTAGTATGGAAGATTCAAGCACCAGCACAGATTTGGCCGCACGAGGGCAGGCTCTTTCCTTACCCGCCCGGGACCCGTGTTGGGTTGACCTTGAAGGAGATGTTGGGAGAGATCACGTTGAGGGACAAGCACACGCGATCGATTTCCAGCGCTTCCATCTTGTGCCGGTGGTCACACCTCAGCTGCTGACGAGCTTCCTCCAAAAGGCTGCAGAAAGCAGGGCTGGAGTCAGCAGCAAGCACAGAGAGGGAAGGAGCCGCTCACTGTTTCCAGACGTTTCATCACCCTCTCAGTTATCTTTCTGAAAAGAGTGATGAGCTCCTGCCCTCCCACTGAACTGGGCCCAACCGTGAACCACGGCAGGTGGCACAACAGATCTGTCCAGCACAAAATGTTAAGAGGATGCTTATGAAGTCTCCCTCGACATGCTCTCCGCTACAAACTCCCAAACCCCACAGACCTTGAGAATAATCATCAGAGGCTCCTCTGAATGGTTCACTGGCCCTGGCCTGCTTGCCCCTCTCAGCGTGGCATTAGAGGCACCTTAAACTGCTTGGGCGAAGCAAAGAGGGCAGAGCACCGTCAACAGCCGTGTCATTCGCCTACCAGAGCTGCTCGAAGGCTTCGTTCACTCTCTGCTGCAGCTCTCTCTTGGCTTTGTCTATCACCTTCACCTCCTTGTGCAGCTCCTCCTCCACAGGGTCCCTCACCACATCGATGGCGCGGCGGCTCTCGCGGAGTGTCAGGCACTCGACGGAAACGTCCAAAGGCAGGTTCTTTGCCTGCAGGGCACGTTCTGCTGCTTCCTTCACCTGGAAGAAGCAGCCAGCGTGGGTGCGCATGGGGTCTCCTTCACAGACGAGAGTTAAAAAGGAAGGAGAATGCACGGATACCCTTGTTAAGAGGGCCTCACACTGTCCAGAACTGCTTTTTACCAAGTCTGGAATGAAGACTGCAAGAGCCAAACACATTAGTCCTCTATATCTGTCATTTGTGCTGGGAATCACGCCTTGCTGAGGGCTAACGGCTCCGGGAGCAGCAGCCTCTAGGTTTAGAACTAAAAGAATCAGCGAGATCTCCCACTGCTATTCTCTATTTAAAATCAAACACTTTTGAGTGATGGTGTTAACACATTTCTCATCCTTCAGAGCTTTAAAAAACCAAATCAACCAACAAAATCCACCCAAACCCCCAAACATACGCATGCAAAGCACAGCACCCTGAAATGGCTCGGCTCAGCCAAAACCACAGTGGTTTGCTTTCCAGGAAGGCCTTTCATCAGGTACGGATCTCGCTATGCCTGCGATAAGCCCCCTCATTGAACTCCATCTGGGCTTGCCAACTGCAGAGGAAAAGCCTCAATTATTTAACATCCCATATGGAGAATGTAAGTTGATTTCCAGCCATCTGCCTTCCCAACATACTTTGGCTAAGGCATCAATTTCCACATCTATGTCTGCAAGGCATTTGTCCAGCGTCTCTTTCCATCTGTTCACGCTGCTGATACGCTCAGCCAGGCGGGTTTGGTTGTCGTGCTCATCCCATTTTGTCTGGAATTAGAGAAGAAATGACATTACTCTTTTTTTTAAATTGCAATTATGAATCTTGCTGAAGCCCTTCCATGTTTTCAGGATTGACTGACCCCTCACAGGGGCACAGCAAGTTGCCACTCGGTCTAAAAGTCACCTCCATAAATGGAGAGCACAGAAAACACCACAAGCTGCAACGGACGCAAGAACCACACCGAGAGATTTCATGACAGTACACAGCATCATCGTACACAGGTGTGCGGGAAGAACGTGCTTGTATTTAGCAGGTTCTGTAGAAGTAAAGCCTTCTCCTATTCCCTTGTCCACAAACCCAGATCTAGACACTCTCCCATACTCCTCAGGCGGCCACCTGGACAAACGTAGGAGCAGCCAAGCTGCCAGAAGGCTCACCTGGTTGTTGGTTTCGTTGCGGAGAGCTCGGGCTTCTTGGCGGACTTGGTGAGAAACAGAACGCTGGCGTTCAGCATCAGCCGAGATGAAATGGGAGTTGGTGTGCCAGTCCGGCACAGTGAACCGGTGTCCTGGCTTTACACTCCGCGTGGCCATCCTGCTAAACAGGGGACTGAAAGGGAAGATTTTCGTGTTTATTCACAGAAATACACCAGGAATGGAAACATATCCACAAGCTGGAAAGCTCTTCAAGAGAAAAGCGGCAGCAAGCTCCAGCCTGGCACCCTGCCTGAGGCAGACTCGTGTCCACACAAGGGAGGAAGCGCAAGGGCTGGCGATCGGAGCCACCCTCC
>NW_009733044.1:0-212 GCF_000703405.1 Apaloderma vittatum | reverse complement strand
CGCGTGTTGTTTCTGTCCATCACAGCCCTGCGGGCTCAGCCGGGGTTGGCCGCCACAAAGGCCTCGAAGGCTTTTGCAGGGCAGGTGTAGCTGCGGCCTCCTCCTTGCTACCCAGCTCACCCCTGCAGCACGGGCAGGGACTGCAGGGGCCGCTCGGCAGGATCCGAGCGGCTGTGGAGGAGGCTGCAGGGGCCGTTCTGGGGCAGGCCGGC
>NW_009733043.1:0-2541 GCF_000703405.1 Apaloderma vittatum | reverse complement strand
AACATTCTGTGATTCTGTGATTCTGTAAATAGGATTGTTCAACTTTTGCTGCAGGGCATTTCCTAGACTTGTTGGATACAACAGTTTCATCTGTTCACATGCTTCAAATACCTAACTATTCAAACTGTTTAGAAGGATAATGCCTGAAAATCTTTTATCTCAAAGGCAACATTATTGATCCTGACCATCCCTAGGGAACAAAGTAAGAAATGGGTGGTCAGCACTTCTGCCTTCAGAAAAAAGATTTATTTTTCTGTATGTACATTTGACTTTGCTTCAGCTCATTTCCGCTGACAGAGATCCAAGAAATAAACCAAGAATAAGTGAAGTAAGCTGCTAAAAAAGTTTCATGTTTTAGACAGAACAAGAAAACTTTTCTCCACCCTGTAAAATATGCAGGTTTTGGAGGGGAATAGAGAAAACCCAGGCCAGTATAAAAATGTTTACATTTAACTCTAGAGGTAAAATAATACTGTTTTAAGGATTTTTCAGTTTTATTTTGTTTCATTTCTCCTCTTTTTTTTTAAAAAAAATAGAGATAAAGATATAGCAAAGCACCAGAATGCACAGTTTGTTAACATTGCATAATTGTGCTCAGGGAGCTGCTCAGCTCAAGCTGGTGTATTTTCATGGAACTCCACTTTTCCTTAGAAACTTACTGGTGGTTTGCTTTATATTTACTTTAATGTATGCTTTTGCATAAAAGGTGAATAATTTAGTAACAGAAGATGACTTGCCCATGGTGTGGAAGACAGTCTTACTCTAATCAGGTACAATAGGTAACTGAACTGATGTTCTCACAAATCCCAAGGCAGCTCTTAAGCTGTTCCAGAAAAAGAAGAGCTGGCCTCTTTTTTCGATTAAGATTTTCACTGCTTACTTGTAAATGTATGACTGCAGCTGTTGTGTCATTACAAAATACTGTACTAATGAATCACATTTTCCTGAAGAAGATACATTACAAAAAATTTTCTAAGTTCACGTAAGATAAATTGCATTGCTGAAAAGGTCAGAACAATTCTCCAGTGCTACTGAGTACTTACTCAAATTAATATATGTGAACGCAACATTGGTAAACTAAACCAAATGGGAGATTTAGATGATTTTTGGAGAAGAAGAAAGGAAATTACTCATGTTCCTCATACATTTATTTCTTCTTTAAAGTGGCTTTCCAGTGATAGAATATTCCCTATTTTTAGCAATCCATCTATCTTTTTGAAGAACTTACAATAACTTTTAAGAAATAAAAGTTTATATTTGCAGGCCTATAGACTATTGCTACAGCATAGCTAGGTAAATTTTGTAGGAGTGAGCAAGACTGAATGAAAGCTAAAAGATTTCACCAAGTCTTACTGCAGTGAAGCCAGTTAGAATTACAGAAATAAAATTAAAGATCAGAAATTAAACTTTGTCCTTCAGCTTTTTAGTTCTACAGTATTGGCTATTGTAAGCCAACTAGCAGCACTGAGGGATCCCAGAGGATTGATGGAAGCGCCAGCACTTTGGTACATTTAAAATTCGGCTGCACAATATACCAGAAAATATGTTTATAAGAAGCAGTTAAAGGGCAGAAGGTGAGATGGTTGAGATAATGAAGCTTTTGTCTTACTCTCTCTCATCTTCAGATTCAGTGAATTCAAGGTATATGTCAACTGCACTGTGAAGAGTTTCATCCTCCAAAAGGGCATTTGCCCTGACTACTAATCCATAGTATGTTATAATAGAGTTTAACTGCTAAGTAAGTGACTCCATTTTTCTCTTACATTCCTTCTAGGACAAAGATAGAATCCAGTCATTTGAAAGTAATGGGAAGCTTTGACATGTTTCTGCATCATGCATATGCGAGACTATAATCAAGAATTCCACCAAGACAGTTCCAACATTTATTTCTCATTAAAGGCAAAAGGATGTGAAAGTTATTTATCCAAACCCAAACTTCTTAAACTCTCTTTATAGATCACCCTAGCTGATTATGCAATTAATGTAAATACCTATCTTAATGTAGGATGAACTGTCAAATGGACATACTCTAAAGCTCCACTTGGTAGGAGCTCAGCTATGGTCTCTACCAGGCAGAAGGTCATGGTCCCAAAACTTGCAGAAATACATGTGGGAACCCAGACAGAGCTCTCACGGAAACATAGAGCTGTCCAGGTCACAGGAAGTTCCAAGGCCTGTCACTGGTAATGGGTAGCAGCTACGAGAACTGCTGTGTGTGGTGCGAACAGGTGGACGACCTGCTCAGCATGGTGGCACAACCGAGAGAAGTGAAACAGCTAAGGAGCATCAGGGAAGCAGAACAAGAGATAGATTGGTGGAGCCACGCTATGACTTCTTTGAAATAGAAATGGGAGGACACATTGGGAAGTACCCTGGATCAGGGGGCCGCAGTATCCCTCTCTTGTCAGGCCAAAGGCAAAAGCCTAAATAATAAAAATGAGAAGAATGAATGGAGGCAAGTTCATGCTCAGGACGGCAGGCAAACTCCCTCCTTGCCCACCTCAGCCCCTCCAAGTGCCTCTGTACAACAGGTATGAGGCT
>NW_009733042.1:0-28806 GCF_000703405.1 Apaloderma vittatum | reverse complement strand
TTCCGACCCCTGACAGTCTGTGATTCTGTGATTCCTTAATGAGCACAGCACCCTAAGAAATTTGCAAATTAAACAACATTTTTGTATTTAAACCATCAAATCAATAAAGAGACATAAACATTAAACAACATTGTATGAGAGCCTGGAGTGTCACCACGAGAATTGAGACCGTGTAATTAAAAGTACAATGCAATTTATTTTTATATTGTTCTTCATTCAAATCAACAAATCTTATTACTTCCCCAAAAATGTAAAGCAGGCTGCAAACTAATTCAAAAGATGAAGACAAAGTGGCTATTGAAAACCCTATGTTTCTTGGTCCCTTAGATCTGGCAGCACTCATGATTTAATATTTTAACTACTGTAATAGCTTATACTGCAGAAGAAAAGTGCATTAATTACTATGGGAAACCTAAAAAAAAATCTAATTAAGAAGAATAAAATCGTTCTTATTGACTGGGAAAAATAAAACTATGTAAAGGGAAATGAAGGATGAAGAGAATGAAGACACACAAATATTAATAAAAGTGGTCTGTGCAGGGTAGGAAACACAACTTCTGCAGTGGCTGGGGGGCACGGAATTGAATCTGGCTGGAGATCACGGTTTGCCTTGGCTAAAGCTCTTCTCCAGTATCTCACCCCCTGGAAGCACCTCCTAATTAGCTGCAGCACGGGGAGAGGAGTTTGCTCTGAATTCAGCTCAACGTGTCCGTGCAGAGCCAGCCCCACTGGCTGTGTCGGAGAGAACAAGCCAAGAGTACAGGATCGCGCTGCATTTCTGGATAGAGTGCAGGTAACAAAATCATTATCTCTGTAGTTGCCATCCTCCCCAAAAATTCACAGAGGACACATTTAAGAGAGCAGTCCTGCGTCCCAAACCATGCAGTGCATCCTGCCTGGGGACACTGGGGAAGAACTGCCATGGGCAGATGTGAATCTACCTTTCAACTACCCACAGCCCTTTCAAGTAATTTAAAAGGGACTTTGCTATGTGAAAGATCCACCACTTTGTTTGCCCAGCCCCAGCTAAGATCGTCTTTTTGACTTTATCCCCCCCTGTAAGGGAGCGCCTGCCCCCCCATCGCGTGTCCTCACGGGATCCCCAGGGGTGCAGGGCTGCTTTGGAAGCAGGTGCATCTTGGCCAGAAGCGGCAGCCAAAAATATTTAGGGACATTTGACCATTTTTTACCAGATGTGAAGCTAAATAGGACCATGTGTGTTTTGTCATTTCCAGGACTGTGTTCTGGGGCTGTGATTTTGAGCTTTCATCCGGAAATATTTTCATTCGGAATAAGGGTGTGTTTTATTTCATGGTTGTGAGCGTTTTTGTGGTGAGAAAACTATTTTCTGCCCAGCTTTACTGTCCCCATTCCTAAAGATCCTGCCAATGTCAAAATGTCTACAGAGGTTAAAAAGAAGGGAGAGGATGCCATAGGGTCATCAGCTACACTAAGTGTTTAGACAAATACATGCAGTTTTACTACTTCAACTGATATTAGTAATATTAATGCCTTTTCAAGCCAGAATTTATCCTTTGATCACTTATGTTTACTTCACATATAAAATAGACTACAGCAATTTAGCCAGTCATCTTTTACAGAATCCAGTAACTTGTACATCATTAATATCTCCAAATATGAAAAATTAGTAGTATAAATTTTGCACAGCCCTTCCAGGATTACAAATCTTCATCAAAGGGAAGAGGAATTGTCTGAGGAATCAAGATTCAATGAGTGCATGCTGTGCCAGAGAGGAAAAAGCTGAGATCTTTGCAACAGATTATGCTATTACGGATATGTGCTTGCACAGAAAGCCAGCAAAAGGGCATCTGCACCACATCAGCCATATTTTGGTGGTATTCTTGACACCCAGAGTTGCACAGCCCTTTGCTCAAAGGTAAGCACGTTCTCCTTTCCAGGATTCACCAGCAACAAACAAGGTCGCAAAGCACCAAGCCTTCTTTGAAGTGGAGGGGTTGATTGACTGGGGTTATTTTGCAGCACAGAAACATCTGAGCCATAATGCCTTTTGATTAGCGAAACATTTTTATGTTGGATGTTGCAAAACACGCAAGGATTACTCATGAAGGATATCATCTAGACCATGTGTAAGATATTTATATAAGGGTTGCAGAAGCAGCCTTTAGTTAGAGAAATAAAGATAAAATTCACCCTCTGAGGGGAAAACAGAAGAGTATTTTTATGTGGTAGCATCTGACGGCTGTTGTATTGGGACATGCCATACTGTGCATGCTCTACTAATCCAGGATCCAGATGATAAGAACTTTGTGTAGTCTAGCCCGAGCTCCTGCACAACCAGACACCCAGGGCTGATGCAATCCCACTGTGCAGCTCCCATACTGCATTTTGAGCCACGTGGCTGTGTCTTGAGTGGGCTTGGGGTCTGGGGACACATGGAAGACCCTGGAGCTGTGGGCTGTTGGTCAGAGGTGGTACGTTCTAGCTACTGGAGTGTGGGATTGCCACTTTGCTCTGGCATCCCTCAACCCAGCCGTAACTCTTTGCACTACAGGTTACAGAGTGAGCTGCACCAGCAGACACCTGAGAGGCACAGAGAGCATCAGGGCAGGGGATGATCGTGAGGGCAGCAGTGGGATTAGACTTACCTCCTTTCAGATGTTTACAGAATAGATTTCTAAATGCGAGCTGTCATTCTGGGCTTTCCAGGCAGCGAGAAGAAATAAGTGTTTTTATTATGCAATTCATCTGCTCTGTTTTAACCATGTACTTTAGGAAGAGATGAATCACCATAGACTCCATTGACTGTATTGACTGGCTCTCCATTGAGTAGCAAGGGAGCCACGGGTGACTAGCTCAAGTGCAGATTTCTGCTTTAGTCAAGTGAATCTCCCGAGTACTCCGTGCCCATAGTGTAAAACTTGGCTGCTCTGAGAAGCTCCGACTGTGGCATTTTAGTCAATAACTTCTGCAGGAAGCACAGTGTTTTTGGAGGAGCGACACCCGTCAGGAGGAGTTTACAATGTGAGTAGACAAAAGAAATAATAGCAGGTAGGAAACAGAAATGCCCCCTGATCGGTAAGAAATAAAGTCTGTGCTTCCTACTCCCACACCACATCCCTCAAACCCTGCATCTCTTTTATAGCAGGCTTGCATGTCTTCACAGAGAGATTAGCTTATGTATGAACTAGTCATACTGATGATTAGTTCATGATGATTGCTGTCACCTCCCTCCAAAACTGAAGGGGTCAGCTGAAGCCATCCCTGCAGCTGTTGGTGCACCTTATCCTCGGCCACTTCTGAGGAAGTCTTGGGTCATCAGGAGACAAACTGGCTGGATCATCAAGAAAACGTACGCTTGAAAAAGAGAAGAAAAAACCCATCAGACTGTAGGAGCGTATGCCATTAAAAGCAAAAACCAGCCTACACGTGTAAGAGTGGCAGCCTCTACAGTGTGGTGTGCGTCCACACACTTAGCCCGTTGTTTCAGAAACTCTGTCTCCCTTCGGCTGTGATCGCTCTCGACTGTTTGCAGTCTGTGCACGGTGACGTGCGTGGAATATTACTATGAAAATGTGCATTCTTGTTAATAGGTATAGTTTAGGATGATTGTTAGCAGAGCATAAGGCCTTATTGATTGAAAGTGGCATATGGCAAGGATGTATAATGATTCACTTTGGCTGCTAGTTTGAAATCCTATTCACGGGCGAAAAAAAGACCCACTCCACTTTGCAGTCAGGCTTCATTCTTTCTGCAGTGTGTTTTTCAAACCAGGCCATTTTACAAATGATGGGTAGGAGAGATTTCCTGCTCTCCTGGGTGTGTGCTCAAAGCTCTTTTCAGTCCTGCAAGGGCAGGTCACAGGAACAAAAGCTGAAGTTATCATACTCCTCCTTCTGAGGGAAAGGTTGGTCTCCTTGCAGTTCTCTCCTCTAAAACTACTTTTTCAGGGCATTTAGTATTTATGAAAGGTGGTGGACTTGAAAACTTGGTGCATGGTAGATGCCAGGGAGAGGTACAGCCTGAGCAATGCTCCTTTTCCAGCAGCGCATCTTAGGGCCTGTTGGGAGAGTGCGTGAATCCCCACCTCTGGCAACAGCCTCATGGAAACACACTTGAAATTTTTACCAATTGCATTTTTGAAAGACGAAGCTAACAGTGCAACGGCAAGCTGCACTGAAGGTGAGCACTTTTCTAGATCTCACTTCTCTTCGCTGGGGGAAAAAATGCATGTTCCTACATGGCATTAGCAAATACAGAGTAATTAACCTGGAGTAAAATCTCAGTGAAGGCAAAGCAGCTGAAGTATTAATACATGTGAACTGACAGAGATAAGCCCTAAGGACCTCGTTCATCTTCCATGTGTGTTAGCAGGTCCAAGTGAAGCTCAGGTTGTCACACCTGGTTTGCCATGTATAGATTGACACGGTAAGCACCCCTTGTGGCTGGGTAAAGGTGGCACCTTGTGAGTCCTGAATGTCCCCCTTTCCCCCACCACAGCACTGGTACCTCTGAGGGATGTGTTGAACTTCAAGAGGGTGACAACTCAGAGTGCCCCTGCCCCATTGCTTGATAGCAAACAAGGCTGCAATAGAAGCTAATACTGACCCTGACACCCGCTCTCCCACCACTGCCAGGAGGGTAGTGCAGGGAAGGGTTTTATTAGATTGGTTGAGCAGTGGAGTAGAAGGTGCTCCCAGCAACCCCTTGAGCTATTTTGCAACTTCCACCGTACAGGGAAAACCTGCAGGGACTGGTCCTAACCCAGTGATGGAGGGTAAGAGCGTGATCTCTGCCCTTTCCCATAGCCCTGCAACCCGCCCTCATCTGTATCTGTCTGATTTAATACCATGATGTTCAGTGGTATCTGGACACTTTTCTTGCCTACAACACCAGAAAACAATTCACATGGCACTCCCTTCACTCATGGAGGTACAGCCCTTGTGCTTCCCTACAAGCAAATAAAGAGCAGAGCCCTCATATATGTCTCTTCTGGGAACTTATGCTTTCTAGGAATTGCTCACAAAGAATTAAGTAACCGGTTTGATTGTCATCCAGAGGCCCTGAGCTTGCTACATGATCTTGCACGTTCTTTTTTCCAGGTAGATACTTCTTCAAGATGGTCTTGAGGATTTGCCTGTGGTAGGCAAAACAGGGCTCCCTTGAATAAAATAACTCTGAACCAGCAAATAAAGCGAATGCCTTTCATTATACCTGTCACCAGTTTATTTACTCCATGGCCTCTTTCTGCCATAAAAGTCTTGAGTGATTTCAGCATACTAAAACATCTGCACTCATTTTCAGAAAATAACAACTGCCAACGTATGAACTCACTATTTTCTCCAAACATCTATTGTTCATTGTCTGACCCTTATTGTTTCTCATCTCCTCTGAGTGGTTTACAAAGTGGTTTACAAAGAAATCCACTTTATTTACAGTGGAAAGCAAACTATGTAGGAGCAAGACAATCAACTCTAAGCCTTCAGACAATAATAGCTTATTTTTGTGCATGCTAAAATGTAGTCATTTCTTGCGTTTGTTGAAATCAGTGGCAAAATTCCCGTTTGGAGGTGTCTGATCAATCCCGTGCCAGATCCTGGGCTCCTGCTAAGTGTAAGCTGGTGTGCCCTTATCATGCACCTTCTAAAACTGGATCCAGCATGCACAGACTATCTTTTCATAGGCTCCAGAAGCCATCCTGCAGGAAACGCTCACTCTTTAAGACCTCGTATCAAGACAGTACTTTACAATTGCTCAACTGGTTTGCTGATTAGCAGCCTTTGTAAGAGATTGAGCTGTTGACAGGTGTATCAGCTCTGTCCCACAGTGTCTCAGTCTTTACTCTTGGTTTGCAGCCAACATCAACTCCCACTGAAGGCCTTTCTTATATAGTTTTCCAGTGAATGCTTTACATGGGGTCATCACGTCTCGGAGATAAACACTGAAGCATGCTATTAAGCTTCTTAAAACATTAGAAAGACAATCATTTTGACAGAATAGATGTTAATCACACTTATATAAAAGCTTTTCATCTTCAAAGCATTTATCCAACATTAATTACATGTAATTGGCTTTTGCACGTACGTCATGCAAAACGCACCTTTCATGTCACTTGTCGCTGCTATCTTACCCAGGATTACTGAGAAAAGCTGTGCCTTTGAGTGCAGAACGGCTTCCTGAAGCCACCTGAGGCCTAATCTTGCAAATCACAAAGGGCTACATTTAAAACAGCAGTTGCACGGAATACAGACACCTCAGCTGAACTGAGAGATCTGTGAAAAAAATAACACTGCCCCACTTGGGTGCCTGCAAAGTTGCAAGTGTCTCCATTTCCCTAGAAAAACTTCTGAAGAGACTCTTTGAAGTCTTGCTGTTCCCTGTGCCTGGGAATGTCCCTGCCTTCACTAAGCTCATCCAGGATCCATACCCATGTGCTGGTATCTGCAGGCACTGCTCCTTGCCCAAAATGCCCAGGATGTCCTAGCTAGAAGGCAAGATGCTCTCTGTCTCCAGCATTTGAAAAGGTACAGTGAAAAGAGAAGGGACCGCATTTTCCATAGTAACCTCATCTTCAAGCACTTATCCAAGAAGTTGAAAACTTGGGCCTATTCCCTTCCTCCATCTGAGGAGGTCTGAAACCCCAATCTGCCACCACCCTGTCATGCTTTTCTTGCACGACTTTTTCCCTGAAAGAACTGCTATATTCATCCACAAGCAACTTGAAAAAGTTAAGATTTTTTATTCCAATTTACAGAGTGTGCGAGACAGAAAAAAAAAAGATTTCTTGCCCAGTGAACTGTCAGGATTCAGCTAGGAAATACGAGTTCCACATGTCCTTGGAAGAGCTGGCTAGTGTTCAGGTCCCCTAGTGCTCAGGGCTGAAAGGAAAGGATTTTGGAAGCATTACTCATAAAATAATAAATTCCACCAAAAAGGATTAAAAACAATTCCAAGCAAATTAAAAAAATCATTGTATGTAGGGACTAGATCACAGGAACTGTTTCCTGGAGATGAGAACTGGGTGGAGGATAAGGTTCACAATAGGTAATGACCCAAACTGAAGCGCTATCTGTGATCAACAGCGCTACCCAGGTCAGAACCACAGGACCTTTCCTATCAGTGAGAGCTCGGTGAAGGTGTCTTCACTCTATTTTGCTGTCTTTCAGGAGGCAATATTGAAGGTGGTATTATGTTTGTTTTCATATTGAACATAGCACCATTTACAAGCTGATTATCTTTGTTCATATCTGTAGCTAATAGACCTAAAAAAATGTGTTGTTAGTTCAGTGGATCATAAATGGATAAAAGCTCCACCTGACATTCCTGCATTGTATTGAAGTAAATAAAGGTGATTTACCAAAAGCCCAGGAAATTCTTAACTTTTATTCTTAACCCACAACTTTTATTCTTAAGCCTAGATGGCTACAAAGGCCAGAGACTCAGATTCCCATGGACCTGTTTGCATCTGGGGTAATGTCTTGCTCATTGGAAGACTCTCCATCCTTCATTAGCATACACTAGAGAGAGGGAGACCTGCGTGGTACAGTCAGGATGAGCAGAAAAGCAGTCCTGCTGTGCAAAAGAGAATTCAAGGATCCCGGGAACCTAACCCCAAATCATAGGGAGGCAGATTTTTAGAAAAGCACGTAAGTGGCAGGTTGCAGTGCAAGCCATAATTGTGCCCATAAATCAACAAGATCCTTTAAAAACCCTACACAGTGTCACCTGCCCTCGGTATCTAGAGTGGCTGTTTATTTTGCAGACATCTTCACTATTTCATTCTCAAGACTATAATGCAGTTAGTGGCAACACAGTTCTGTCAGACTACTCCCACCCTTGAAGTTAAGTAAATGGTTAAGTGCTTTATTGGTTCAGAGCTAGAAGACTCTCCACCTTGCAGGATTGAGCCCTGTAATCTATTCGTATTTCCTTTTCAACTTCTGCAAGTAACCCCAAACAGGCTGGGAACACAAGTGCAAAGTTACGGGAGATGACTGTGGCAATTTCTGAATGACAAGAGCATTTAAAAGAAATGTCAAGAGTCTGTGGGCTGCAAGCTTTTATGTTTCAAGGAGAAACAAGAAGAAAGGAGGGACAATAAATCAAATGCAACAGCTTAGCATGCTCCATCTCTGAGAGTTAACCTCTTGAAAGCCATGTCCCCGGCACAGCATGGGCCACGCTCCTTTGATCGGGTCCATTATTTTTTGCAAAGCGGTGGAAGCAGCAGGGTGGGCTCCTCCATGCACGCCCAGGGGCTGTGTATACTGTGCTTTGCTCGACATGTGCTATGCATTTATGGGTTAACATCAAACATGAGATGATTTATAATTTTTAATCAAAAAAGGATTATAACCTAATAAATCCTAATAACATATTCTGTCTGGAGGTTATGTGATGTAGTCATATAATATATCAGTAGCCTTGTTCTCCTGAGCCTGGAAGATGGGGTAAAGTTTTTTACTTGTCAGTAAGCTGCTCTTTGGAAGTGTTTAAATTGATCAAGGCCCTCTAGGCACCATGACGCAAGTGGTCATCCCGTTGGATGGAGCCTTTCCTGCTATCACAGTTTTGAAGTACCAAGACAGAAACAACCTGGGACTCTTGCAGCACTATGTATCTCCCCTCCTCTCACTTCCAAAGGACAAGTATTGCTTGATAAGGGCTAATTATTGGTAGTTAGCTAGTTGAATCTAAGCATTAAACATATCAAACACAGCATTGATGATAGTCAGAGCTCTAAGGAGCCCTTAACAAGAAACTACCAGAGGCTAAGGTTTGGGTTGTAAGGGTCCATTGTTTTCTGAAGTTAAAAATTTATGACCACCAAAAAGAAGACTTAACCCTCTCTATTGGATTTCCTGGATTTTGGTTCTCTCTCCCAGATAGACAGATGTTATCATGGGGAATCTGCAAGTAAGCTAGATCTTCCAGCTAGCAAAAGGGATTTCTGAGCTTTCTGTTCCCTAAAAATTATTATCTTCCCTCCAGTCTATACTCTGCCTCCCAGCAAAAGGCTGTCCTTGAAGAACATTTACTTCCCAGGAGACCTAATTAACATTACAAGACTAATGGAGGCTAAGTGTAAAGAATTTCAAAAAAGTTCTTTGACTGCAGTGCCATTTTTTAAACTTCTCCTCCCTGCTCTTTGTTTGCACACAATAGCTAAAGCACCACAGCGGGGATGTGGTACAGGTCAAGAGGTCCAAGTTATTTTCAAGCTAGTTTTAACTATCTTGCTGTCACCTCATGCTTCCCTGCTATGTTTGCACCCATTTGGATTTTTGTTAGCCGCCATCTATAGTTGCGTTCTAGCCAGGGTTGTTCTCTTTGCAGGTAGCCTGGACTGACAGACCGCAGTTGCAGTCTTTTGTAATAATCACTAATAATGTTCTGCAACAGGTTTTGGACACGGAAATTCAGATATTTTTGTCTTAATCCATTGCTTTTCAAGCATCCTAAAATACTGCTCCTTCCACCAGTGTCTGTGGAAACAGAGCACACAAAGAGTGTCCACCCTCTCCCTGGCTCAGAGTAAATGGTTGCCTTCAATTTTTATTGTACTAACACTAACTGTATTACTATAATAAAATCATCTGCCCAGTATTTCCAAACTCTTCTTTGGGGAAATAATAGCTATGCTTTCACAGTCTCATTGAAATTCAGGATAAACAGGGGTGTCTCTCTCCCCACCTAGACCCGGACACGCTCACCATTTCTTTCCTTCCACAGTTTGAAAACATCTCCTGCTCTTCATTTCTCAACTTGTCAGAGCTTTAGGGCTCTGGTGTAAAAGCAGTAAATGCAGCAAGCACGCTGTTCCTAACAGCACGGTGAGCCAACCAGGCTCTTCATAGAAGATGTTAGTTCTGAGCACATTTCCTGGGAGAGAGGAATGACTGTGTGGACAAATAAAAGCTCAGCCAGCATTCTCAAAAGACAAAGTTTTCTGAAATCAGAGTGAGATTTATACAAAAATCTGCCGAAGAAACCCCACAGATTTCCAAGAACAGGATTTGTGAGACTTAGAATCATAGAACAATTCAGGTTGGAAAAGACCCTTGGGATCATCGAGTCCAACCACTGACCCTACACTACATGTTCACCCCTAAACCATATCACCCAACACCACATCTAAGCGGTACTTGAACACATCCAGGGATGACAACTCAACCACCTCCCTAGGCAGTCTGCTCCAGTGTCTGACCACTCTTTCAGCGAAGAATTTCTACTCTTTCCGTGAAGAATTTCTTCCTAACGTCCAGCCTAAACCTGCCCTGTTGCAACTTGAAACCATTCCCCCGGTTCTGTCCCTAATTCACCCAAAATTCCTCCCATTAAAAAACTGCTATATTTGAAGAGTTAAAAAATAAAATTAAAAAAAAACAGTTGTAAGCAAAGTGCAGCTACAAAACAAATAAATGAGAAGTAGAGAAATGGGCCTGATTCAGATGAAGGTCTACAGTGAGCAGCCTCGCTCACTGCAGTCATTCCCCTTCACCAGCAACTGTCCAGTGTAATAAGCTGGAGTTTGGAACACGGGTAATTCACATATCCAATAGTCAGCTTTTTAATTCTGCCCAGATCTTAGCACAACACTACCCTAACCCTGATCCAAAAGAATGGATGTTACTAATGGGTGCGTTCAACAGGCACCTTCCTAATCTCCTTCTTTCCCTCCAGCCAGTCTTTGCTGTATCTGCAGCCTCAGACTGTGACCTTAATAGGTAGCTTGATAACTCTATCTATTGCGACCACAATCTTTGCCAAACCTGGAGGCTTTTGAGCCTAAAATGCCACAGTTTGAATTAGACACCAAAGGCTGTCTGGATGGAACTGGAATAGATCTTTTTCTTTGAGAATGAGGCAGCACGGGAGTCATTCAACACACACCTATGGCTTATACCACCCAGCTCCCTGATTTGGGCTCCTAGAGGCATTGCATAGCCAGTGTTTCAGTGAGCTGGAGCTAGAGATGCAGTTCTAGGGTGCAAAATGTTTGCTGTGGTCCTGCTGAGTGAGACACAAGGTTGGGAAATTTTGAGGTTGGTTCTGCAGCTCTTGATGCCCCTGGCGAAAGCACCTGCAAAGTTCCGTGCTGCAGCGTTACTTTCATAATCAAAGTCTGTGTCTGTATCGCGGCTCTTAAGGAGTAGAGCTGGTTTTGTAAAGGCAAAACACCCTTCAAGGTCTTCTTTAATTGCACAAAAGCCCTGATCTTCGCAGCTTCAATTTTATAAAATCTATTCAGCTCTTATTGCCTTAAACCATCTGAGGCTGCAGAAATGTCCCCAGTTTTTTAAAGCCCTGATTTTTCAGTCGTGCTTTAGAGTGTCCAGAGACTTTTTTGGAAAAATGAGATTTTAGCCTTGCTAATAAAGAAGCAGTAATAATTAGAAAATCTCTTGCTCGGTGCAGATTTTATAACTCCACAGATACCATGGTATTAACATTCTGTTTGTCCACCTGTTAGAAGAAACAGATCTGAAGAGTCATAACTCTAAAACAGTGGGTGACAATTTAATGAAAAATTGAGCTCTGCATTTAATTTCCTTTTAAGTTCAGTTGAGCATTCTGCAAGATCAAAGGGGCTTTGTGGTTTGCAAATGATCTATGATATCAGAGAAACAGATTATAACCCAGGCACAGTTTGGTATTTAAGTAAGTATCCGCTTTTAATACCAATGTTTAAAGTAGGCTAATGGAACTAAAGCGCGAGTATAATTTCCTATGATACAAGTCTATAATCCAGTTTAATATATCAGTTGAACACTAAAAGCATATTGTGAATTTATTTCCATGGTTTGGCCCCATTTGGAAAGCATCCTGAGACACCATAAAACATTTTTAACAAAACAAGTCCTACCCTAGTTTGTAAGATTTGGGGGCAGGGAGTGCACTGATGCGCTTGTAGAACACCTGGAGAAATGGGGCTCTTAGGTTCAGCCTATGAAGAATAGTTAAGCACCAGCAGCAATACGTGTCAGTGAGGACTTTCTTCTGGTATTGATGTCGGGATTCTGCCTAGAAGGCATCCTGCAGCCTTTCACATCCATGCAGCATTATTATGGGCTGTGGACTTGCAAAAAAAAAAAAAAAAAGGGAAAAGGAAAAAAGAAAAAAAAAGTGATTCCAGGCTCAAAGATACCTCTGTGTTTTTTTTTAACAGTTGGAGATTCTATATTTTCCCTTCAGAAACAATCATGCTCCCACTTCAACCTAACCAGCTTTTTCCTCTCCAAGGTTCAGAGAAGAGGCAGCTACAGACTCACTTCTCCTGTCGCTTACACACTTCTTCCTACTTACTGACTTAAATTTATGGCCAATTCATTCTTGTTTATTCTTGTGCCAATGTTGTCCTCCAGGCTAATAGGTCTATCCTCCCCTTGATATTTACCTCCCCCATGCATTTCTAAGCAGCCATTATATACATTTTTCTTTACCAGGCTGAAGGAGGTGAATTTGTAATCTCCTCTCGCAGAGCAGTTTGTTCGCTTCCCTGATCAGTGGTCCTTCCTGTTCCAATCTGAATTCATCAGTTTTGAACACCAGTGATGGGAATTGCACATGCTGTTCCAGAAGAGGCCTCATCAGCCGCCTCTATGGTGGCATTAATTCAGCTGTATCTTTGCTAGAAATGTGCCTCTTGATGCATCTCAGGATTGCATCAGTCTGACATGCTGTGACATGGCATTGGTGGCTCAGACGTCTCATGATTAACCAGTACCTCTAGGTCTTTCTGTTCTGCAATCTCAGAGAATCCACAGAATTTCTGATTATGGCAGGAATTAATGCAAAGTGCAAGATCATGCATTCAGGTTTTCAGAGTTTCATCCCATTTCCCCTGTTGCAATCTGTGAGGTCATCCAAGCTTTCCTGAAGGAGATCTGAAGCCCCTTCAGCACTGACAGTGCTTCTCAACTTTATGTCACCAGCACATTTTGTTTTCTCTCCTTTCTACCTTTGGTGCCAAGCTCTGTCTATCTTTTGCCCCATGGAAGAGGTCCCTGCTCAGCACAGCAAGGTAGTTCCTTCCCCTTCTTGTAGTCAACAGCTTATTCTTGTTTTCCCCAAGTAACTGGTCATTTCCCATGTGGCAATGCATAAAAACCAAGATGAGAGTGCTGCTTAGGCTGATGAGGAATGCTGGAAGCCCTCTAGTCAAACTCCACTCAGACTGGCACCAAGTCTGGAGTTAGATCCATTTTACTCATGCCCATAATGACTAGTCTGCTGCACATCCTTGGTCTAGAATATCAGTTGTCTTTTCTGTGAAAACAACAACTCCCTCCCAACATTTTCCTGATTAAAGGAATATTAGAGATTTTGATTTCCTTATCACTCAACAGATTAACCTTTTTGCTGAATTAAAGTAGTTTTTCAAAATTTTGGCTGTCTCAGGCAGGACTATCATGGCTACTTTGGGATGCCATGCTGGCAGTGCCATGTGTAGCATCACTGCCTGCAGCTTTGTAAGGAACATGGCTGCTATTTTCAAACAAACTCAGAGACTATGTTGAAAGTCAACAGGAGCTGACACTTAGCTCCTTTGCTTTGGAAGTTGAAATTTGCAGCCATATTAATTTCACATCCTCATTTCTTTTTCTCATATCCCAAAATGCAAGAGGAGGCATCTAATTAGGCACAAAAATACAGTACTCCGTATAGATATGTGGTAAATGGATGTAGGGATATCAAGGACATCTGGGGCAGGTCGGCATGGTATAAAATCTGCTTGTGGTCCTCTGCAGCAGCAAGTGGGAGATGCTAGACCATCTCAGATGGCACTAGACACCCATCTTCAGGCAGCAGAAACATGCCCAGTGCAGCCATGTGATTCATGGCTTCCTCTAGCCAGTGGAAAGAATTTGCTTTGGAGGAATGTTTTTGGACCAGTTAATACAAACTTACTGCAAAAGAAAGACTAAAGTATCAGAAGAAGCTGAAGACTAAAGATCTGAGGTCTGCAGCCAGTAATGCAGAAAGATGGGAGGAGGATGAGGTTCTGGGATCAGAGCAAGGAGGAAGAGTGCAAAAAATCCCAGATTGCATCCCAAAGACTCCTTTAATGATATTGACCCTGATGAGCCATTTTTAACCAAGTTCCTCATTCTGAAGCTGGACAGACTGAGGTCAGCAGCTTTTCGTAGACAGAAGGAGCAGGAGAAGCACAGGGCGAAGTGACTTAGAATAAATTAAACCACCAAAGTATGAAAACTAGGTCATCAGTTGTAGTATAATAGGATAGGTGCTTGAGTTTTCACCTCATTAATCCAGTTGCCCCACTGGATAAACAACTCTGCCTTGTAGTTAATCTTCAAATAAATATGTTCTTAAAACCCAATGGGTATTTATCTAATATAGGATAACTGTCTTAGTGAAGTTAAATCAAATGCTTTTGGGTAAACTTAATTTAGCCTCTTGCTGGAACAGTTTCCTGAATGAGGTGAGGGAGAGGAAATTCTGTCTGGAGCAAGGATGGTGACACCAAAAGCCACTGGAGCTTCTTACTGGGGATGAGTTTCTTCCCAGAATTTAAGCACACATTATATGGTCAAAAAATATAGGTTATTAGCACTTGTGTGGCACGTTGTAGTAGTAGACCATCAAGCTTTCGAGTTCAGTCGGTGTCATAGAATCCCAGAATTGTCAGGGTTGGAAGGGACCTTAGAGATCATCTAGTTCCACACCCCCTGCCATGGGCAGGGACATCCTCCACTAGATCAGGCTGCCCAGAGCCCCATCCAACCTGGCCTTCAAAATTTCCATGGATGGGGCTTTCACCACCTCTTTGGGCAACCTGTGCCAGGGTCTCACCACCCTCATGGGGAAGAACTTCTGATGGTGTCACTGATGCCATTTCACATGTGAGGAATCTGTGGTGTGGAGAAGAGCAAGAAAGGAACCAGTCGTGAAGCTGTTAGCGTACAGCCTAGAGCCGCAGTGCCAAGCTGCCTCGCTTTCTCCAAGCCATGGGGAAAACAATAATTGCATGAGAGCTGACCTTCTTGGAGGACAAGCCCTCTTGTAGACTGTGTCTCAGGAACAGCTGGCTGGCCACAGCAAAACCAACCTGCTTCTGTCCTGCCCTGGAACTTGGCTCAGCTTATGTGTGCAAGGAAACCTTCTGGAGACCACCACCTGCATGAAGACCTCTTTTCAGCTTCTGTTAATTAAAAGATGGTGTAACCTCTGGAGCTGCAGAATGCCCGTTTGCTCCAAACAGTCTCTTCATGTTCCTTACAGCAGTACTGTGTTTTAATTACTCACAAGGAAGGTCAGCCCCTTCTTAAATCTCATTAAGGCCTTGGCCACCATGTTATTCAGCGGAACTGAGCTCCCACAAACCCATCATTTTTTCCACAGTGGTAATTCTTCCTCATCTTAAATTTCCTTCTTTCTACGCTTTTATTTTAAGCCTTGTGTTGGGAGATATGGAAAAAAAACCAAAATGCTGAGCCAGCCTCCTTTCGCTGTTCCTGATAGCTCGTAGAGTTGGGGCGGGAAGTTTTGGCAGACGGTGTGTGTCCCTTCCCTTTGGAGCCCAAGGTACATTCTCAGCCCCAGCAGGATCTCTGACTCCTTCCCGATGCCCCCGGCTCTCCCACCACCCTGACTGATGTCTTCCTGAGCAGGCTTGGCAGCACCTCTGCGCACAGGCTCAGGCATGCTCACACCTCTGGGGTTCCTTTTCACCATTCCCCCTCTTCCCCTTGCCACAGCTCTGACAGCACGAGCTTTTATCACAGTCCTTCTTATTTAGCTCCCTTCCACCGTAAACACCACTTATCTTTTCAATCTGTCTCCATATAAGATTTTTTTTTCCCCAGGTCTCAAATTATTCTTGTCATCCTTATCTGAACATCCTTTAATTCCCTTGGCAGTGACATATAGCATTCCAGATGAGAGAGAAGCCTTGGGTTTACACCATGCTGAAATTTACTCTGTTCTATTTCTTACACACCCTAACCTTTTGTTTGCCCCTTTGACAGAAGCTGTATGCTGAGCTGAAAACTTAAGTGAGAAGGGTGCAATAATGATTCAGAGATATTTTCTGCTGGTCAGTGGTGTTACTAAGGTGCTTCATTGTTTGTCAAGCTTTCTGCAACCTCATTCCTGCTTTGAGCTCCTCTTTCCTTGTGCAATATCCCAGGCAGGGAGCTGCAAACTACCTTTCATTGCTGACAGCAGCTCAAGTCCTCCAGCCTGGAAGAGGCACCTGCAATTAGTGGCTGCAGAGATAAACATTCAGTAGCCCCCACAGAGGACTTGTATTGAGCCAATGTAAGTTAAAGTTACTCAGTTTATTTTCCCTTGATTAATATTTTTTAATTAATAGAAGATTTTTGCAAACCTTTTGAAGTCCCTTTAAATCATCCTGAGATCCTCTGCCATCGATCATTACCAGAGTCTTATGATAGTGCTGCATCTGCAGCTAATAAGTGTACTTGAATTCCTTTCCACTCTTTTTATATGGATTATTTTACATTCCCCAACAATGGTTTAACCGAAGGATAACAGGGCAAGGACTGTCACCTTGATCTGGGTTTATATGGTGCCAAACACAGTAAGACCTTGATCCACACCTAAGCCCGCAAAATAATACTACTGCTAATACTAACTTGTCATGTACCTTCCTGCTGTCCACTCACCTAATTTAGTTATGACCTTCAGAAATTCTTTATCACCTATTCTGGACACAGGAGTGACGTTAGCTATAAATTTTACCACCTGACTTGTCCATCTTTTTTTCTGTACCACTCTTTCTTTTCTTTTAGTTTGTGTCTTTTTGCCTGTTGGTCTTAGATTTGAAGTTGTTTTGGACATGAATATATGGTTGAAGATATGGTCTAACATGCGATGCACCCTCCCCAAAATAAGTACAAATTGATAGTATCTTATCACATGAACCATCCAACTGAAGTTAAGGGAGCTTGTGGTGGGAAAAGGCACAAGATAAATAACGGTAGTAGAATCTGTCCCTAAGAGTTTGTCTTAATTAAAAATATAACTACACACATTAATAATTTACAACCAAAAAGGTTACGAATGTGCGATATTTAATAACAGTAATGCAAAAAGGTGATATTTAGTTTCTAGCACCCTCATGAATGCTCAGAAAGGGAATTTAGAAATAACTGTGGCTGTGTGGTTTGGTCTGTAATTAAAATTTGATTAATCCCCAAAGCTCAGTTTAACTTAGATTAGACCTATATTGATTTGAATTTCTTTACAATTACACTCCTAGTACAACAAACTTACCTGCTCATCATGATGCTGTGCACAGTGCTAGCAATGGATTTAAGGCGTCTGCCTGATCTTTGACTAGGATGTCACTAAACATCCTTTAGAAAAAGTCTCCACATCTAGGAAAGGCATCACTTGGTTACGCATACCATAATGAGAAATGATTGATGTGACGAGAACAGCAAACACTCCTTCTTCTAGAACTAGCTTTTCCCCTCTTGGGCTGCATGATCTGAAACACCAACCAGTGTCCACCAATGACAATGAGGACTCTTTCTCCATAACCACAAATACAGAGCTTTGGGCCTTGCCATGGGTTTATCTTCTTACAGAGAAGGCAAAAAGCCCGCCACGACCCAAGGCTTTCATTGCCGATGAGATGTGGTTACAAGAACTGGAGGAGATAAGAACACAGCTGTATCAAAGTAAATTCAACTCCAGGACTTCACAAGGTAGGAGCAGCCTCTTGAGAATCTCAGTGAGAGATGGTACAATTCCCGTGGGGACCCACATCCTCTCAGTCATTACAAGACCAAGAAATCTTGAACTTGATTTGAGTAATTCAACTTTTCTGGCTTTAGCAGAACTGTGTATGATTGTCATGGCTCTTCCCCAATGACCGCAGTACTCAATAATTCAGAATAAACACATCACGATGAAGATATAGGCTGTACTAAAAAGAAATAGGGAATGATACAGTGTTTCTCATAGTCTTTACAATAATCGTGCCATGAGAAAAGTAGGGAATCACTGAAAGGAACTTTCTTCTAACCATATCTGAAGACTTGGGGAACAGTACTGTTCCCAGTCTGCAGCTGCCTCTAATCTACATCTCCATGGCAGATTTTTGGTCTAAGTCTCTTCTCTTGTGCCTAACCTTGCTGACTCAGACTTAAAAGAGCCGTCCATACACTGTTACTGTATCCTATACTCCTAGAGTCAAAGATCTTTTGCCTGAACACAAGTTGTGCCATTCCTGGACCTCTATAACTCCATATTAACCATTACCTTCACTCAGTCTGGCTTAGCAACCAAATCCAGAGATGTGCTGAGCTGGAATGCTACCTGAACACTCAAGAAATCCTCACACAGCTGCTTGTCCTGTATCTAACTGGCAGCTCTTCTTATCCTGCTTCTGAAAGAAACCATCTGTTAAACAACTCCCCAGATCCACATCAGCTCTACGGGTGCTCTGGAATTACGATTGCAGTGAATCAATTCAGCCAGACTTAAAATGCATTATTAGGAGGATACATGGTGACTCGATAATACCCAGAGAAACTCTGCTTTCTAGAATTATTTGGCTGAATATTTATTTTTCGGGACCTGCTGGCTACCTATTAGCAGCGTATTACCCTAAAGTGGCACTTCTAAACGGCCAATTAACCTCCACAGGGCAGTCAGCATCATGCCCACAAGAGGATACCTGGAAGGTGAACAACATTTGTTTCACGTGTAAGACTGCCTGGTAATGAATGACAACTTGTTACAGCCCTTACAGCCGGAGTGGCCGAGTGTTAGACTCACACATCTGTTGCAGTGTCTTTTTTTTTTCCCCTATTTTTTTTCCTCCACATTTTAAGGGAGATTTCAGGACAGGGTAGCAAAAGTCAAGAGCTGGTGTTCAGCGATCACAACGCAGCTGCTGGGTAGAGATGGCCCAAAGGCAAGATCCTGGGATAGAAACCTTGAAATGTAAGGAGAGGAGATTGGAAGACACCTGCCTGTGACTGACCCAGCTTTGAAGATGTAGCAATGCTCATCTGTCACTGCAAGTACAAAACAGGGACTAAGAAAGCCACAGTTCCCCCCTGTTTTAAGTATGCTCTGATTTCCGGACAACAGCATCTCTGCAGGTGGAGGTACTGACTTTCTTGCAGTTCACCAGCTCCTAGAAATGCGAAATGTTGTGTAAACAAGACCTGGGAGGCTGTGTCGTGTGGCTTCCTAAGATCTGGGCTCTTCATTTCTGTTACTGTTTAAAAGGAAGGGGCACATCTGCACAAACGAAGAACAAGAAGAGTGTAGCAGCTTCTTTAATCTTGCTGCTGATTCACCCAGTGGCTCTGCCTCCGAGAAAACAGGAGAGATGGTTCTGGGGAAATCGTACAGACAGTAGGTACTGTCTAGGTTATAAAAGGAAAATCCTGGTTACTGCAGACGAGTCAAAGCAGTGTGCACAGCATAGCTTTGTAACTAACACAGCGTACCATACAGTCTGCTGCTGTAGGTACAAAGGGGAAAGTTGCGTGTGGGATAGGATTGATCTCAACTTGCACTCCAGCACCTTAACCAGGGCAGGCAGAGAGCTGCATGTCCAACGACAGGACAAATTTTTTTTGTTTTTTTCATCCCTCACATGATAGCCTGCAGACATGGTTATAGGGCTATCAGCACATGTTGCCTTCCAAGCTCTTCTTAATCTCAAAGGTCTATCCTGTCTGGGAGAATGATTTAGGTGCTCCCGGCTCAGGTTATATAAAGTCCTGCGAGGATCAAAGCATTCAAGCCTAAAGAGTTTCAGTTTGGATTTCCTCTATTCCTGTGGAGTCTGAAAATGGTTCTGCTATATGTTTTTTGGTTTGTGGCTCCTGCTGCTTCGGGGGTCTGCCTAAAACAAGTTACCCTACACACAGATGCTGTATGCGTGGTTACATTCCTTCACTGATGAGACCTGCAAGGCTCATGACTTTTGCTGCTACTCAGCACAGGAGAAACTGGGGTCTGAAAGGGCTATTTAGCATCCGGAGAAGAGCAGTCGGACTAGGTCTCCAGATATTTCCAAATTTCATTTGAAGCATGACAGTTGGTGGAGCTTCCCTAAGAACTGTAATCATGATGTTATATTAAACCCAGATTTTGGCCCATAAGTTTGGATCCTGTTGAGTTTAAGATCCCTTTAGATGCTAGATCTAGAGGTGGCCTTAAGGCATGTACCCCTTCCTGCTCCACGTGGGCTCTGAAGAGAAGCTTCCATAGACTTCAGAAGGAGCAGGAACCCTCCTCCTTGTCAAAAACTTACTATCATACTATCAGCACATACCATCAGCAGAGCTCCTGGTCACCCTGACAATCTGAAAACAGCTGAAGATCCCAATGCCATGTTTTAACAGTGTTTCCAAGCCATGTGAACACTTCACACAGACATACCATGATAGACCTTCAGGAACATGTCCTCACAGGCAGGAGCACCCCGAAGATGTGAGGAACACCTTTCCAGAGAGACCCCAAAAATTCCACATCTTTTGTGCATTCTGTAAGCTCCATTCACTGGGAAGAGTTTTGCTCGTATAGTAGTTATTTTTTCCTTATAGTAGTGCCCTTTATCAGATACTCATTTGAGATATTTCAGGGCCTGTCTTCAGTAGTTTGCTACTGATATCCATTACAGGAGAAGTCCAGCCTGGAAGAAGTCCCCTGGGTGGTAGCTAGATCTCCACCCGTAGAGGCCTTCCTCTGAATAGCTTGCCCTGACTGGCCATAGTTATTAACTTTTGGTTCTGTTCAGGGTATTCTCCTGTGTTTTCTTTAATATTTCAGATCAAGTTCCCTGTACTCACCCAGAGCAGTTCAGATTAAGGTATTTTTTTCAGAAGCGAAGGCACAGTGTCATTTGGCAATCAAAATAGCATTCGCAAGAAGAGTGAGTTTCCTGGCACACATTCATCTGCCACTATCACAAATATCTACACTGGTCAAAAAAGGCTCAGAAGGTAAAAAAACATGGAATTTCCATTCCTACTTCTTTTTTTCCATGCCCTTTAAGTCATCAAAACTTTCTCACAGTGTAATGAAACTGGAGGAGTAAATGGATAAAGAGCCATTCCTAGGAAAGGGTGACCAAAAAGCAGAAAAAAATTACAAATTCCTTGTTTTCTAAATTCATTTCCTTACTGAGGATTTGGAGCTCCAGTACATGTACCCATTGGTGATGAGAATGAAGGCAATAAACACTACCAGGTAACCTTGGCTGTTCCCTGCAAGCTGCAGTTACCCAGAAGACCAGTCACCTAACATAAAAGGAAACTATCCACTTTAATTAGCGGAGCAATCAAAAGACTCTTACACAGGAAAGCATTTATCACCAAATAGAAAATGAATGATACTTTAAAATTAGAATATGGAGAATTCATAGCCAAAGGCACTCAGGGGAAAAAGAGCTTTGCGCCAAACCAGACAGGGATTTTTTTTGCTTCAGTCTAATGAACTTTTACAATAGGTACCAAATTCTGTCTGGCAGCACATTTTAGCAACGGATCTGATTTTTCAGAAATACTAAGCAACTCTTAACTAGTGACAGGAGGAGGAGATTGACATTTGGGAAATCCTTATCAACCTGCATTCAGACGTCAAACCTAGATCCTTGGAAATACAGTTTGTAAAAAAATCTTCACCTATACTTTCAAAATACAGTACAAATAAGCAGCAGGGGAATTTTATTTTAATTGTTCATGTTGATGAAGACTTCATTTTATCTCACCTATGGCCAAAAATGCTGTGAAGGGAGAAATCAGACAATGGCATATTTTGTTATCAGGAGGATGGACAACACTCATATTGGAAGATGCGACCAGTCTTCTCTGGGTCTTTGCTGTACTAATGAAAAAAACAAAATGCCTGAAAGTCAGGGAAAGGCTAGAGATAAAAATACCTTCCTATCACTTTGGAAGCTCATGAGGATTTTGAAGTATAGGAGGCTGGAGATGTTTTGAAGAAAGTAGGAGATGCTGTCACTAAGTGGCCAGTCTTCCTAGAGATCATTAAAGTGCAAAATGCAGACTTTTTCACCGGGTTTACAAAACTCATCTTGTGAGGAAGCCAAAAGCTGAGAGGACTGAGATTTAGCTCAGTTGAAATGCTTCCTACCAAAGAAATTCCGCAATTACTGCAAAAAGGCAACTGTAAGTCAGCCTGCTATGGACTCCCAAGTACCAACGGGATTGTTTCATTGCAACATTTCAAAATGCACAGGCTTCTGTTCCTATTAACACAAATTAAAGAAGCCGTCTTAGGTCTGCAAAGTTAGGATCCCACAAGTTGCATCCAACAGGAAAGTCGGTCTGAATGCTAAGTAAGGCCATAATGACAGATTTACTCACTGTAGCTATTCAGTCATTTGATGTATAAAGAGCATAAAAGGCATGAGACAGGGTGTGGGTCCTGATAAACAGAAGGGAGACAAATCAGGAAGTCAACCCGTATTCAGCCTATTTGCTTCTGCTTTCTTCAAAGGCCCTTCTCTGTTTTAAGATCTGTGTTTTTACAGACCAGCTGGAGCTGCCATGATCTGCAAACTGTAGCTTCTAGGACCAAGATATCCAAAAATTGCTTTGACCAGGGAGAGTAGGATGGGTCCTCAGAGATACAGAAATTCTAGGAGTAGTGAAGGGCTACCAGTGCTTTCAGTTACTGCTGAACTCTCTCAATTCTGTTTTTACCAATTAATATAGGCAATCATACATATGGCTTACCTACAATAGATTTGCTGGATCAGAAAGAGGTAATGCAGAACAGCGTAAACAAGAAAACCACAATCCGACAACAAGAAGGTCCTTGTCTGAACCCAGCCTCACTTCACATCTCCACCTAACTAAGCAACCCTAATTCCAGTTGGTACTTGCCTTTTGCATTTGGTATCCAGGCTCTTCTGCGTTTCAAAGACACAATAACCACCAAGGTAATTCTTGAAGCTCCATGCACTAAAGAATTAAATTTGTCTAAAGAGATTTTAGAAGTACTTAATAAAACCTGACTATTACCCTGCTGTTTGCATAAAAACCCCTCTTAATGCTGAAGCACCCTCAGATGTCATAGTAGCAGGACCCAGACAAATGTGCACAGAAAAATCTAAAGCATCCCTTGTTACGTCCTGGTGGAACATCACCTAGCAGAAGACTTTAACAACTTCATTCACTTTGCCTAAGAAATGTGGCTCAGCTGGTAGCAGTCATAAGCTAGCGGATTAGGGAAGGTGGTCTCAATAGAGTCTTGTAGATCAGGTCTGGTGCCATCTGACAGGAATGGCCTCAGAATTACTCAGGATGGTAAATCCATAACTGCTTTTCCATTCATGCTTTCAATGAAGGTGGAGCTGGATGATGCCTTTTGGATGGCTATATCCTATTACTGATTTTCCTTGTTTCCAGCTCTAGATCTAAATGTCCCAAGCTGCCGCTGGAAATCATTCCATAGTGGAAGAGATTTGCTTGTTAAGAAATTATCCTGATTTATAGGATGCCATTACTTTGGCCCAGTTTTAGCCCTCTTTAGATAGTCTATAAACACCATAGTATGGACGTATTTCAAAATGTGAGGTTCCTGATCTACTTCTGAATAAAATCATAGAATCATCATAGAATCATAGAAAGCATTGGGTTGGTAGAGACCTTTAAAGGTCATCTAAGTCTGTCTTGACCACATTGTGGTTGTGCCATACCATGTTGCTGCACTAGATGAGGGGGCAGGTTAGCTCAGTGGTTTGAGCGCGGTGCTGAAAACAATGACCACACCGAGGTCCCGGGTTTGATTCCCGCTCAGTCCCCGTGTGTTGACTGGTCTAGTCGAGAGGTGGTGTCCCTGCCCATGACAGGGAGGTTGGACTAGATGATCTCTAAGGTCCCTTCCAGCCTAGGCCATTCTATGATTCAATCAAGCTTATAGTACCCACAGGAGCATGGTGATTTGCTGAGGCTAATCAGGCTTCCATCTTCATTGTAGTCACATCCCCCAATTTGGTACAGACACTCTTTACCTTTCCAAACTTCCACTCCACCTTAACCAAGTCTCCAGTTATCAGTGTAGAGACAGTATGAAAGACATAACTTTGCAGCAAACCCAGATGCAATTGTAGCTTGAATGAGTCCTGCCTCATTGTGAAGGGTTGCATCTCCATCATGAGTTCACACTGATTTGATAACGGCCTGAAAGAAAGAGACTAGAGATCCATGTGTGCAATGTTGAAAAAGTATGTAGGCCAAACACAGTCATGGAACTAGCAGGTTGTCTGTCTAGAGGAAATATTGAGCTTCTGATAATGGTTTACAGACATGCAAAGGAAAAGAGAAAGCCAGTTTTCAGAGAGGACTGGAGGTAGCTGGTACTTGAGTAAGCATTGGCACAGGCTGCCCAGGGAGGTTGTGGAGTCTCCTTCTCTGGAGACGTTCAAAACTCGCCTGGACGCGTTCCTGTGTGACCTACTGTAGGTGATCCTGCTCTGGCAGGGGGGCTGGACTAGATGATCTCTAGAGGTCCCTTCCAACCCCTTCAGTGATTCTGTGAGTCTGTGTTAGCCAGGCTTGAGTTGCCCATATCCACACCCAGAACAGATCTTGCAGTTGCAGGGACCTGTGCTTCTAGGCAGCGAGCATCTCTTGACAGCCCTCAGCACCCAGCCCTCAAAGTGTGTCTGTGCAGAGAATTGGATTAGCAGTTGCAGCTAATCTGTATTTACCTTGGAGCTTATGTTTTCTTGCCAGGCCTGGTGAAGGAACACAACTCTGGGAAGCTTATCTGGGGTTTCCACTAGAGGTATCAGTAGGTCTAATAAAAAACTGCCATCATCACCTCCCCCTTCCACCTTGCTGCGCTATATTCACCTCTGGAGACTGTTTCAAGATACAAAGAACATTGTCTTGGCTCTAAATCGATCCAAGTTCGTCACCTTCAAGTCCTCCTATGCTCACTGCCAACGCAGATGGTAGAACCGAGAGAGTCCAGGGCACTCTTCACCTCGCCCTAACATTGGTCAGAAGAATCACTCTTTACAAAGGCTTATTCCTCTCACTTTACCTGGTGACTGTGTGAGATGGACATCTGCAACTCCAGAGATAATTTTGGTGGGCTTCACATTATCTGTTACCCTGGAAGTAGGCTTGAAAAAATACAGAGTTTGAAGGTCTTAGGAATGAGCTCAAGGCATGAGGAAGAAAGAAGACTTTAATAAAACCAGCTCCGTGTTTTAAACCCCTGTCATTGTGTTTGCACTTCTGCTGTGGGTGAAGGTTTTGGGTCCCTTTAGCATTCCATTTGAGAAAGCTCCAGAGCTGAAACAAATTATTGATACAGAAAGGGAAAAAACGTAGTTTATTAAAGGCACTCACTCTGTAGGCAGATACGGTTGGCTGAGACTGGTATGGAACATGTTGTTCCAGCTCCAAGACCATTCTGCTCACTTGGACTCACCTCTCTCATACTGTAGGCTGGAGACCCTCCCTTTAGGAATCATGCATCAGGCTCTTGACTTTCAGCTGATTTAGAATGTATTTTCTAGGAACATATCCAGACTTGATTTAAAGCTGTCAGATGACGGGGAATTTAGGCAAGTTGTTCCAGGAGCTAAAAATGCCTATGGTTAAGAGTCTATGCTCATTTTTAGGTTGAATTTTGGGAGATTCAGCTTTCAGCTACTGTGTCTCATCATGGTTTTGACCTCTTTTGTGGGGCTAAATCAACCCTATCCAAAATGCAAGTTGTGAACATATAGCACACTGTACACTAACACTTCTTGTAGTAACTCTCCTCATGAGAGAAAATTTACTCCACTTTGAAAGTGAAATGGCTCACCTTGTACTTACGGAGCCAGGAGAGTTAATGAACCCTTTACCTCATTGTGCAACAGCTTCCCCAGGTAGCCTTTAATCTACAAGATGAAAGAGCCTTCTAATAGCGTATCAGGAAATTTACCTGCATAGTATGATTAAGTCTCACTTAAATTTCTGTTTCTTGAGTTGAATAGAATAAACATTTCTTCCCCTCCCTCCCCTTTTATGGCTGGTGCAAAAGCTATGGGATGTTCCAAATCCCAGAAAACTCTGATCGTCTGCTGTTCAAAAGGCATCTAGTTCTTTCTTCTTAAGTCAGAAATTGCTAAAGATGTGCATTTTAAGATATGCTGCAGACAGGGATTATTATTTTTTTTCTACACTACATAAAATAAGAAGACATGAACAGAATGTCTATTAGGAACTCGTCTAATATGAAAGCATAAAAATCTTCTTGTTGTTAAAGACTCTCACAAGATGCTGTAGGATCGCAGGCTATTTACTCTGACATCTCTGTAAAAGTTGGTGAAGCTTCCAACATTAAAAAAAAAACCCTAGCAAAAGCAGTGTCTTTAGGGACTTCTCCAATGGTAGTTCTTTATTTATGACTCCATTTAAAAAATTTAACCCAGTGCATTTGTTTACTTATGATGGGACTGGCTTCTCCTCATCCCACGTGCCTTTTACCAAGGAGTGCCAAGAGCTAGCCCTATAGCAAGCAACCCCATGGGATCCACTAGTGCTCTCTCTACATCATTTTTCCCATTATGCCCAGGGCAGGGAGAGAATCACAGCTTGACATGTCAGAAGTGAAGAGGAAATTGATTCCTTGGGCTGATCTGGGGGGCTCATACCCAGCTCTTGTGACAACTGGGGCAGCACTGAGTAAACCTGTATGGGTAAGGTCAACTTGCAGCATTAGAGGGGCTCTGAAAAAAAAATCTGTAGCGGAAAGGACATAGTCACAGCCTGAACCCCCAACAGGGAGCAAACCTAGACCCTACCAACACCCCCAGAATTAACACCCTCTTTTCAATTGCACCCCACTGTGGATGCAGACCACTACCACAGACATGAGGAGAGGGCTGCCCCTTCTCCTTGCCCCCATACGGAAAAGCTTCAGGCCATTTTTGGGGAAATTAGAGCTAAAATTCAAGTGGCAAGCCAAAAGTGAGCCAGTATGGGACAGGGAAGGACAAAGATCTGCCTGGTCAGCAAGCAGTGGATCACTGAATCCTGCATCCACTTGAATTTCCACACCAGCTGGTCAGCACGGAAAACACTGACTGCTACCATCATTCGGTGCTTGAAATGTCCAGAGATGCTCAAGTAGAAAAACTCTGAAGCCTGTTGTTAGATCTTCATATACCTTAACACCCCTGCAGTTTATGGTATTGGGTGCACATTTTTTAAATTAAAGACGGAATGAAAAGTTTTCGACTGCACTGGATTTCTGCCTCGCTGCAGGACTGGATTGTGTTAGCGAAACTTCACAGCGCTTTAAAAGGGATTGTGTAAGGGCAGTCATGCCCCTCCGAAAAATAAATGTCTCTCCAGCTTGAGTTTTGTTTCCCCATTGTCTCCCTTCAACAGCCCAGTAATCCCACTGCTTCACTGTTTTGCTTTGTCCTATTCAGAAGGAAACCCCTTACACAATGAGACCCCTTTGGCACAGGCAAAACATCGGAGGGGGGGTTGGTTGAGCTCTGAAGAGCTGTGTCAGTTTTAAGCCAGGTCAGCTCAGAGTTGGTTTTTTTTTTGTTCCTGAAATTGGAAAAAAAATGAAGGAAAAGAAACAAAAAAAAAACACCGAAAAACCAACAGAAGGCAGAGGCCAGAGGACTACGTGCAGACCTCCTGAAATGGCGATGATAGTAGAATGTCCCATTCCTAAGTGCCACTTGCAAGTGCAGCCACGTGTATGAGCAAGGGGAGTGGAAGTCCCAGCACTCACCTCCACGGGCAGGGTGCAGCCAGGCAGACACCTCCCAGGCTCACAAAGCCCCAGGCTCCAGGGACCAGAGGATGCTGAGCCCTGCTGCAGCCTCCCACATCCCTGGACATGCTGTCACCAGGGAGAGACTCAACATGCGATGCCCTTTTCCCATCCATCCTCAATGGCAGTCCTCTTCAAGGATGGTTCGGGATTTTTTTGTTTGTTTTTTTTCCAGGCAAGGGCTGAATGTGATGATTTACCATGCCAGAATAAGTCTATAAAGTGGCTTTTACAGAGCAGCAGGCCCCAAGCCAAGGGGCCATTTTTTTTTGTATGTTATTTGTGAATGGCAGAAATTGGCATTCATCTCTCCAGGCAGGTTTCTGAAATGTATACTGTCCTTTAAATGATTCCTTAATATTTAATATCATGGTAGGATGAAGTCTGATTTTATGGTTAAAAATGTCAATTTTCACAGCTGATTGAACTTGTTTAAATGGCAAGCAGTTTACTTGTATTGAAAACCATATAAACAGATCAACTTATTTACTGACATTAAAAGAAAAGGGTACTTTATACTCCAAAGCTTTTCAGTTTTTGGAACAGAAAATGAGCTCAGATGACTAAGTTCATTTTGCAGTTTTCCCCCCAATGGCAGATTGATTGTAGTTTATAAAACAAGCCCATGTATCTGGCAGGAAAAAAGAATTGCTTAAGATGCTAAGCCACCCTTTCAAAAGTTCTCTGTAATTAATTATCAGCTCCTTGCAAGTCCATTCTGTTTTTTCTTTTGTTTGTATTATTTTAATAGTGACTATAATGTACATATAATGAGAAAAGCAGCATCTTATAAACATACAAATAAATCTTAAGACTTTAAGCGGGATTAGGCAAGCTAAAAAAAACCCCTCCCTGAAATCCAGATGCATGGAATCACAGAAATCAGCTTTGTTAATGCTCTCGTAACTCTGAAGCCAATTAAAGCATTCATGGACATGAAGGAACCAGGATTCATACTGGCACAGATTTCTTCTGTCTTTTCTTAAAGATGGCTGCAAGAGTCAGTCCAATATCTGTCCTATATATATATATATATATATAAAA
>NW_009733041.1:0-359 GCF_000703405.1 Apaloderma vittatum | reverse complement strand
CTGGAGAAAGGACCAGACTGTGTCCAACCAGGTATTTCCTATAACCGTCCTACGAAAATAAAAAAATCATCAAAAAGAGATTCTCTTAAATTAGGATAACACCACTGTTTAAAAAGCCTCATCACAAGTGCTTTCCCCTATGAAGTGCTTCTCATAGAAAAATATACAAAATATATTTACATTTATAAAACCTTAAATACTAAACTGTAAACAGAACAGAGAAAACTCCAATGTCGCCATCTGTGAGGCTTGGGGCTTTGTACTTCTTTCTCTGCGGTTTCGTTTGGAGGTGCGGAGCAGACCTGACCAGGAGGAGGACACACGCTACCTTCACCAGGACGCCGGCGGCTTTCGGCTCG
>NW_009733040.1:0-19158 GCF_000703405.1 Apaloderma vittatum | reverse complement strand
CTCCGACCTCGTGTATAGTAATGAAAATAGTAAAAAAAAAAATAAAAAAAATTAAATAATAATCCTTGGGACTTGTCTGTACACTGGGTTCCTTTTGCAAGTGAGGCGGAGCCTGAGCTGGGCAGGGGCAGCACATAGCACCGGGGCTGGCAGGGGCTGCTGAGGCTAGAGCTATAAAAACCAGGATACACAAATCGACATACAGAGACAGCTTCATTTCTTTCTGTCTAGGGTCGTGTGAAGTAGTGCAGTGCTTTTAAAAGAGGAGAAAAGAAATGTTAAATCTCTTCATATAACAGGCTCCCCCCCCTTTCCTTTACTAAGGAAACGTTGTAAAACAGGGTGATTCCAAAGACTGTATCAATATGGTGATAGGCCCTTTATATATACACAAATAAAGACAGCCCTGTTGAAATACACATAGATATTGAAACACACACGGACATCTATATATGATCGCATCTATTTCAGCCAAGATACAAATTTGCAGGTGTGGTCTTAACCTGCCCTGGAGGAAGGCAGGGAAAGGGCAGCACTTCAAAGTGTAACCCCAGCCCCCACCGGCGACTGTCGGACTCACAGACTGTGCCAACAAGCACAAGGATCAAGCCAAACTTTGGACTTACCAGATTTAAAATCTGATACTTAGTTTTCATTATTCTTCCTGTGAATACAAAATGGCACACTGGAAAATCGTCTTGGCTTTCACGTACATTATAAAATTTCTCTTGATTACCTAAAAGCTTAATGTAGCTCAAGCAAAATGACTAAGGCGAGTAGGACACATCCTCAACTCTCAAACAAGAACTGCTGCTGGGCTACTCTTCACTCCCTCTCAAGGCTCTCGCACTAAAACAGACGTTTTGTGAAGCTTTCAGCTTTAGAGAGGTTTTGAATACAAAGAATGAAATAACTCCAAAATGTCTCTAAGACGTTGTTCTGCAAGGCCACATTTTCTCCCTATTCTGTATTTACTGCAAAGCCCAGAGACAATTACAAATTTAAGGATCAAGTTATAAAACAGCACAACTATTTTAGGGAGCACTGAGCAACTTCTCTGACAGTCCCAGAAAGATTACAGCTTGTCATATAGTCTGGGAAAAGAATATGGTCTTCATAAAAGCATGCGGACAACAGGTATATGAAGAACAGTAAAAAATTAAGAACTAACAACTGTTACATGCTAGGTAACACAATCGTGTCTATGTTAGCTTAAGTACTTCAGTTTTACAAGGATCCTGAGATTATTTTTGTCATCTTCCTGCATCACTTCTTCCCTTCTCATCTATGCCTCCCTCCTACCTAGGGTAGAAAGCCTACTTTTTACCACTGTTGGATTAGGCAGAGTTGTGAAGAATGACAAGCAATTCGAGGTCCCATCATACCACCACAGTGCATCTTGTGCAGGCCTTGCTCCAGCCTGGCTACACCTTCACACCTCTGACACTGAAGCATTGGCACAACCATGAAAATATCCAGAGGGAAGGGGGACACCAGCACTGAAGATGTTTATAAACATCTTCCTCTAAGAAAAACAAATAGTTTTGCTATTCTAAGTAGCAAGTGCGTTTTTATTTTATATACCGAAATTCTACAAAGTGACTGTATGTGTCTGCTCTATAGTTTGGACTTATTTTTTGCTTCAGAAGTTTTTAATATTGATACTCCTCCTCTCATTCCAAGAGTGGAAAGCGATCAGAAAACAAATCTGGAACAGAAGAATAGACTGAAAAAAGCGCAATTCTGGCTCACTGTTAGTATTTGCAGTATCTTCATTAACAAAGCCCTTTCAACACATGATTTGAAAGTATTACAAACACTGGTATAGTTATTTGCATTCATGACCTCACCAGTGTTACCAGCCAATTCTCACATCAATTCAAAGAAACAGAAGGAAATCAAAAAATTCAGATCGCAATATATTAATAAACAACATTATAAAAAAGAAGACAAAAAAGGTCTTTCATCAGAAAAAGAAATACTTGTTACATGCTCTCCTACAGTTTAAGTTACAGTATTGAGTTGGTAATTTCCAAACAAATATTTACTACCGTATTTCAAGATCACTAAACCTCTGGAAAAGGTTTACAGTTCAGTAACTTTTCTGCCGCATTCACTACTAAGAGCATATAATTTATCTTCATTATTGAAACTTCATCAGGTTTGGAAGTTACAGAAATAAGAAAACCGTGTTCCAGTAATATGTATGTATAAAACCAAGTAAAACAACACTGAAAACAAATTGAGAGCCATACACAGACCTCCAATTAAGAATGATTTTTTTTAGAAGGATTGATAAAGAGTCCAAAGGATGACAAGACTGCATTACAAAACTCACAATTCTCCATCTACATACAATGCAATTCTAATGAAGAAAACACTTCTTCCAGTCATACTTTTAACTTCACTGATATAAGAATACAAGGTTTTTTGTACTTGAAATCAGAAGTAAAGATTAAAAAAAGTTACCAGGAAATCAATGCTGTCAAGTTATTATGGCCAGTTTGTCTACCCTACATTTCCCCCACTCACACGTAACTCCATTAAGAAGAGCTTAATTACGCCGCTATGAGGGCCACTCATTCTCAGTGAATACCACTGCATAAAATGACTGCCTCTTCGGTTTTCTCCCTGTCCCGAAGAGTAACTAAGAACTAATATTGTCCTTCTGAACTTCTTGCATAAGATAATCACTGTCAGAATCCAAGTCTTCTTCATCAATGGATGTTTCTTCTGCCAGACGTTTCACGCCTCGCTGTTGTGAAATGGCCAATGCATATTTAATGTTGTAGATATTCCATTCACACCTGTAAAAACAGGAACATCTTAGAAACAAGATTCCATTTCCCTCCTGAAATAAAAACACCTCTTAAAGAAGACCATCTTGAAAGTTCTAATACCACACTACCATCCCCCAAATTACTCCACACTTTTGTTCAGGGTTTTGATTTAAACTTGTATTTATGACAATACATACAGTTTTGAAACATCTTCAAAATGACGTTGGATGCTTTTCTGAAGGAACTGAATCACAGGGAGCAGCTTCACTGACCTTAAATAGAGAAAACACGCAATTTGCAGTGCAAGTTACATTTACATACGGAACTCTAGAACTTTTCTATACTTCAAAATCTTACAAGCATATATGCTAACTTTTCCAGTATGAACATTTTAAGATAGCAAATAAACAAAAGCTCTTTGCTTTTGACCTAGCCCTTGATGATTATGCTCAGCACAAGTAATGTATTGCCAGAAATTATTTTTTCTTATGTCAAGCTGAAGCTTTAAGAACTAATACTGCTTGCTGTAGTGATGACAGTTCCTTCCAGGTACTATAATACTTTCTGAACAAATAAAAGTTTATTTTAAATTGTCCTTTTCTACTTCAACAGCAGCAAAAGGAGAAAATTTGTTCCAATTATTTCAGCAACTAGAACATTTAATATTCACATTGTGGCAAGGAAAGTTACACAATACACTGGTTTTTTAACCAGCAAGACTCCTTCTCAGACTACCTCCCACTTAGCCTATTTTAAATATGTAGATTTGCCTATTTTTGCTGCCAAAATTCTATAATTTCTGTACTACAAGTGGGCTGAATATAATTCAAAGGTCAGGCTCAAGTAGATGTATAGAACTGTGTAGGAAAACAGAGTACTAACAAGCTAAGAGTGCATGCTATAATCACAAGTTAAGTTTAAAAAAATGCAGTCAACACCTGCACATTATCTTCCAGTTATATACATATGTGTGTGTTCTGCATGTATGCATAACTGTTTAAAAACACAACTGTCAAAATCCTATCACTCTTGAAATCTTCATGCATTTATAGGCCAAGCAAGATATGCAAAATTACACCTGTGATATCTGAAAAATGTTTTTGTGATTTATCCTCACAAATCCTATTATGCCTTCCAATTCTGTCATAGACAGTTGCTAGAATCACAGAATTATTTAGGTTTAAAATGACCTTTAAGATCATCAAGTCCAAACTGTAACTTTTACAAAGTTGTAACTTTTACAAAGAAGTTGTAAAAATTACGTAGTTTTAATTGTTGTGCATGCATTATCTAAACTGCAGTAAATGTTAAGTAAAAAACCTTAAACTGGTAAGTAAATCAATTTTCAAATGCTTGCTAGCATCTTGACTTTCAAAAGATCCCACCTTGTTTTCAGTTTCTGTCCATGCAGCATGAGCAACTTATGAGCCCAAATAAGATAGAACTCTAAATGACAAGATATCTCAAATGCAGAGGCCAGGAACTCCAATACTTTCTCCACGTAGAGGTCTGGGAGTGATGAGCAGACAACATCAACTGCGAAAAAAGGAAAAAAAGCCCACAGACATGAGAGTTGAATTACTACTTGGAATAACGTAAAAGGCACCACAGAAAAGATGAGGGGTAGGAGAAGAAAGCACTGTCTTGGCAACTATTTGATATTTAATATTGTATTTCAGGGTACAGTACCACAGTCTTTCTTGTCTGAGTCTTCCAATCACTCCTGTATTTAAAAGCAAGAACTTAACTCCCTCAGTCCCCCAGTGTGTCCTCCTAACAGAATACTCTCCCCACCAGCTCTCCTTTGGAACTTTACTTCTACCCTTTCCTCCTCTTTCAGCATAACTCGACTTCAGTGAAGTGTTGCAGCTCCAAATTTTGGCGGTCCAGAGCAAGACTAATTCAGAACAGCTGGCATAGAGCTCTAGCCACTTGAGTGCTAAACAATTTCAAGGACGCAGACTCCATTACCTCCCCTGTCAAGCTGCTGCAGTATTTGACTACCCCCAACATAATATTCCATAATATTCCATGTTGCCTCTTGCATCATTGTGCAACTCCCAGTCTGGTTCTGCCTTCTTTCTAACACCTACTAAGTACTTGAAGAGAGTAAAAATACTCCCCTTCTCTTCTAAAGACTCAAGCCAGTTCTCTTAAGCCTCTCCTCAGCTGTCATGCACTCTTGCCTCCCAGTCATTGTCCAAGCCCTCCACCAGATGCTCCAGAGTATCAATGCCTTTATTGCACTGTCGAGCCCTACATTATGCACAGTACTCTTGATTTGGTCTCACGAGTGCTCGAACGAGAAGACTAATCACTTCCCTCAAACTGCTGACCACATGCTCGGCAGTACAGCTCAGCACGTGGTTAAGTGCCTTCATCACAAAGGCACAACACTAACTCATGTTGCACTCACCGCGCCCCTCTTAACATCAGCCGCTTCAGAAAACTGACCTCCAAAAACTCTATCTGCATATCCAGACCTAATCAAGTTCCATGCTCAAAAGTCACAAAATGATCATGCAGCAGACTGGTAAAATTAAAACCTAAGATGTCTACTATTTTTTAAAAAGACCATCCCTTCTTTTCTAGTCTTGAGCTACAGCAGAAAACCCTTAAATATCAATGTGATAAATCTTCCCTCTCACCCCTTCCAAGACCTAAACTCTGCCCTTTACACATCAACTTACTTGGCTTACAGCTAGCTCAGCCAAATTTCACCGAAGACCCACTCACCTTCATTGCTGGGTACAGCCTCTATGACCTCCTGAATTAATTTCTTTTCGTTCAGCTTGAAGGCCATGATAATAGCCTTAGTGTATTCCTTCTGATGCAGTGTTTTACGTATATTGCTGGGTGTTACATCAATATTCAGCTCAAAAGGATCAAAAATTAGCCCAGAGTCCAATGAATAGATAAGAAGACCCTCTGTGGTAGTGGCTGCCCAGCTTCGTCCTAGAAGAGAAGTGACAAGTTTTTAAGAGCAAAGCTGGGTTTTCTAGGATGAAAACAGAAGAGTAATGATAAACGGGTGACTTTTCATTGTTTACAAGAAGTGGGTAAGACTGAAAGCTGTGCATCGTTGATGGACCTGCCAGCAATGACACTCCTTCTAAAAAACATACCAGATGAATGTGGTGTGCACATAATTTTCCTAGGTATCCACTCCACGGGAAACCAGACTACAAATCTAGCAGCACTGTGTAAAAGCCAGAGAGACCATGTCCGAGGCATTTGTAGGTCAATATCACTCCTCCAATGCTCTGCTCTTTGCTTGTTTTATATAGAATTAATAAATCCTGCATTACTTGTCAATACTCACCTGTAGGAGAGAATCGCAGGCAAGTCACTCTTATTTCTGGTTTAAAGTGTCGAAAACTCATGTCACCTAAAAAAGAAGTTCAGAAGTGATCTCATATATTCACCACAAGTTCACAGTCTAACTATCAACTCTAAATATGTTGTTGTCATTATGCTGAAAAATAATGCAGAACACGCCAAAACCTGGCAGAGTTAAAGACAGGGTAAGTAGAGGGCCAGTCCACATCCAAGAGATCCTACAGTTAAAGAAGTGATGCTGAATCTTGCCCTTTGAAAATTAAACTGGTAGTGCTGGGTTCCACACTCAGTAGACCACAGTACCTCCTGTTTCCTGTTTCCACCCATCTATCAGCTGAACCACTTGTGTAACAGATCCCTGCAGCTACAGAACATACAGCTAATCCCAACTTCAAAACTGAGCTGAACAACTAAAATTCTTCTTATCTGGTATCAACCCTATGTCAAAGGTTTTCACCCATATAAAACCAGTAACACCACACCAAAGCCAAAAGCCGTACCTCTTTTTACTCCAGGAAGAGGAATAGCAACCCCATCTTCACCTCCAGCCCCTTCATCAATCAGAGCCATGCTGCCGAATTCAGTCATTTTTCTCCGATCTAAGTACTCCTAGAAAATAAAACAGTTCCATCCACTGCACTGAATCTCACCTGTATTACTTGAAAATTCTCCGTAACATTCCAAAGTTATCTAGTGATTTTTTCCTTGCAACTTCTTCCCAAAGCTTCTCCAAAATCATAGAGAAAACTGACCATTTCACAGCAGCGGGCAACAGTGTCTGACATCAGATGAGAATCAGGCAGCTTCAGTCTTCAGGCCTCAGAAGAGCACGACTCAGTTTAGACTGTGGTTTCACATTATTACAATGCTGTTCTACGAAAGAGATGCACCATCTCCTCAGACGCAGCCCTGCTCTTCCTCCCCTTCACGTTCCGTAACTGTGCTGTACTAATGTGAGGGCTGGGTAGCCAGACTGCTATGCAAATGATGTTTTAGAGACCTTCCTTCTCCCCCATTTTTAAACAACCATCCCCTCCAGGATTCCTTTCCAGCTGGCTCACTTCTGGGATCCTCTTAAGCCACACAGTGAGCTAGCCCAGGACAACAAGAGGGCAGCAGAGAAACGAAGGCTGCTTCACAAATTACTGTTGTCAAAGAAACATACTGGAACGGTCAAATAGAGCCCGAGATGAACACTGAAACGATTAACATCCTTCTGCCTGAAGGGACGTTAAAAAGCGTTACCAGAATTTTTCCTTCTGATGCTTTTCATCATTCACTTTGCGTTCAAAGGAATTTGATTTTTCATTTGGGAATATTCAGAACATAAGTTTGTAAAGGTCAGTGATGTTCTTTTGTGTCCACAATAAAACTCTTCATTTCTTTGCTAACATGAGCAACTAACACTCAGGGAAATTTAGTTTAGTACAAAATATTGACAATTTTTCTCCTCAATTTTAAGTACCAACTGACTTAACTATGCTTAAGAGTTCTGCTCATTCAATACAAACACATTGCAATCTGGCAGGACCTCAGTTAACTGAGTGTCAGGAATTTTGTTTTCTGCAAATGATTTCCTTACCAGCCTCCTGCACAAAACAGAGAGAACGAGCCTGTGCTTAACAAAACATTTATGACACCCACTTAATGAGATGTTACACCAAAACCAAAGGTGTGAGCGAATGTCACATACCTCCATTGCATCTAAAGAAAAGTTGCACGAAATTTCAAATTTTTTCATAAGAATCTGTTCCCTGACATGATATATACAGACAAATTTTGACAATCCACCTGCCAGAATAGACTGACCATCTGCTGAGTAACACAGAGTAGTGAAAGACCTAGAAAATAAAAAGGAGAATGTAGTTAATTTCACTGCCACATGCGAGCCAAAGAGACATAACTGAAGTCTGAAGACACAGAATAACCATTCCATGGAAAAAGTGGAGATCTTCAATCACGCGGTACATACTTAACACACGAAATCCTTTACCACAAACAAGTACTTGGATCTTTGCTATGAACCACAAACAATTTAGAACTTCAACAGCTTTTTCAGGTACTTCCCCACTTCTGAGTTGCAGCTCAACGAATGAGCTCTCAACTACACCCTACACAACACTAAGGATGGTCAGAAAAGCTAAAGAAAACGGCATGTTGTAAAGCAATGATTGAAAGCTCAGCACCAAAAGTCGTTGTTTCCTTTTTTTTTTTTTTGAGTGGGAGCAATATAGAAAAAAAGAAGGGCTCAAGGGACAAAGAGATGGAAGACATGTGTTTCTTATTACAATTTTTGACAGCACACAAATTCAACTTGCCTTTAAAATTACTTCACATGCACAGTAATGTGTAATAAAACACACCGCATATCTTCCTTTTTAAAAATATGTAATGATTTTTTACAGTTAATAGTTACACACTAGTACCTATACAACAAGATATCCACTTAAAAACCTATCATATTTAGCAAATGAAAAACTTGTCATGAAAAGCTTAATATTATGCTGACAACCCAAGATTATAACTGATGAGAAAGAACCCGTGCCCGGAATGATGCCGATCTGTGGGTAAACACAGGAAAAGACAAAAAGGATCCATTTAGATGTCAAGTCAGGCAGTCTTTTAAAATCCAGCATCAGAATTAAAAGATTTGAACAGCAGATGCACTTTGAAATCTTCGTGTGAAAAAAACCATCCCAAAAACCAGAAAGAAATTCAAAAGCAAGTGAGTGTGGCATCCTCTTTTTCACTGCAATCTCGTTTACTTACTTTCCCTTGGCTGCTTGTTTGGCAGTTATTTTATCAAGCTCCTTCCTTCCCATCTGAAGATCATGCCTTCCCTCAATTGAACCAGTCTGCACTGCGTTTTCATGGTCCCAAAATGTAATGTGTCCATTCAAAGCAGCAACTGCAAGCTCCTTGCCATCAGGACGGAAAGCAACAACGAGAACTGCAAGTAGTTTAATTAACAGTTAAAAATGCGGTCAGATTATTTTTTTTTAAATAAAAAATATCCTACATCGTTCTAGGATCTTATCTCAACTACCATAAAAAGCTTATGACTAATAAATATGACTGTACTTTTTCTCTGTACAACATACAAATGTTTAGCTAATTATACACCTAGAGCTAGTACTACATAAAAAAAAGGCTTCTTGCATTGTTAAATAAGCACTATAGAGAACTATCTCAGCTTTTAGTTTTCATTACCAAGAATGAGTCTGTCTGTGTTTAACACGTTCTGGTGTTCATTCTTGAAATATTTCTTTTCATATTTTTATATTTGATACAAGGTGAAACAAAGGTTACCATCCGAGTTCAGTATTAGTGTCTCCTTAGTTCTCCAGCTGTCCAACATATCCCATAATTTGACAGTTTTATCCCAAGAGGCACTGGCTAGAACACACTTCATTGGATTAAAGGACAAACTGCTGATGGGGCCCTCATGACCTGATAAGACCTAACAGAAGAAAAGATAACATGGAATTAGGTGAAAGAAACTGAAATTTGTGTAGTCTGCACTCAGTAAACTCTAAATACTGCAACGAAACTATGCCTAACTTGTCCACACATGCCTGAGGTCACTTTTGGACATGCAGTGTGATATATTCCCAACTTTTTTCTTTTAGAAGTTTCAGAAAGAATTTAAAAATCACTGAAGTGCTACCAGTGCATAGGCATCTACAACCACTCCTATGTATGCATAGTCTCTTCCGAGTCAAGACCTGTGAATATGGAGTGCTTTTTTCCTTCCCTCTTGTTGTAACAGACTAACTGAAAAAGCAGGTCATTGGCCTGAGAATTCAGAGCACCGTGCAGCTGAAAACATGCAAGAAAAAACACTAATCAAAACTGTGAATAACACAGATTTTTATAGCATGGAACTCTTAAAAGAAATCAAGCAAAGAAACCAAACTCGTAACTCTGGAGATCCATTCAAGTATATGCTGAGTTACTGGTGATCTTCATTCAACAGCTATGCCAAACTGTGAACAGGAATCTGCTTGTACAAGATGTACAATAACACTTAAGAGCTGAAAATAGCAAACGAGTTTGTTTTGCTCAGAAGTATCGCATCTCTCCTTTATTACATCTACTCTGAAGAGAACGCATCGAGGATTTAACTTAATAGTTTTATCACCCTACACAATAAAAACCCTGTACACAAGGAACTATGGCCCTGCTCTGCTCCAGCAAAATTGTCCATGAAATCTGTATCGATCTTAGGCCAGCAATTTCTTTATTACCTGCAAAAAACATGTAGAAAAGCGCATCTCTGAACAACTACTGGAGGAAAGACTCTCACATCCACCCACCAGCTCATATTGGTGTTACTTCATCAGTTCATTCCTCAGAAATTCTAAAAACTTATTTCCCACACAAATCCAAGATAGCCTCCATGTATAAATCAAAAAATGCCAAGAGTAACCTAGCGTAGCTCCAGTACTTGAACATAAATGTGTTGAAGCACTTCAAGTGGTATTAAAACCTTCAGACTAACCCCAAAGTTACTTAGTATCACCATGACCACAGAATCATTGGGGGCCGGTTAGCTCAGTGGTTTGAGCGCGGTGCTGGCAACAATGACCAACACCGAGGTCGCAGGTTCGATTCCCGCCTGGTCCCCATGTGTTGCCAGCTCTAGTCGAGAAGTGGCGTCCCTGCCCAAAACAGGGAGGTTGGACTAGATGATCTCTAAGGTCCCTTCCAGCCTAGGCCACTCTATGATTATGGCTGGAAAAGACCATCAAGGTCACCAAGTCCGACCGTTATCTAACTCTACCAGCTTCACTTCTACACCATGTCCTCGAGCATCGTCTCTACATGATCTGCATTATGTGTCAAATTCAATCCATCCAACATTGTAGGTCCTTACATCTAGAAGCCTCCCGCTCTGCATTGACCAGATGAATATTTCAAAGGAGTCCTGGGAACCAGCTGACACAATCTCGCCACTGGAGTCCACAGCTAAACAAGAGAACTGACTTGGTCGCGGAGACGTAAAGGTACGGAAATTGCGGTATCTGTTGTAAATGTGAAAATAAGTTATAAGAAAGTTTTAGGCAGATTTACAGGCAAGACTTATCTATGTATTTAGAAAAAGGATTTCATTTTACTTGTTAAGTGTTCTAAGCTATCTCCAGAAAAAATATCCTCTGCATAAAATTAGAGGCAATGACCCAGCATGATGCCAAGATTCTAAAAAGGTATTAACTGTCGTGCAGAAAAAGCAGCCAGAAAGAGGCAAACAGAAGAGCTTTCTTCTCTTTCACAGCATATGTCCATTCTTTAGAAAACATAAGTTTGTTTACAAATCCAGTTCTGTACAGCTCTATTATAACGGTCCAACTACTAAAACTATGGCAAACATTCTGTTACACAGGTGCCTTCTCCCCATTTGAGTAGTAAAGCCAGACTGGATTTCCAGCTTCTCCAAGAGAAGTTCTCCCAGAATTTTCTTTACAGAAACTGGATGGAGTGTTGGGATTTCCAATTGCTATCTAAACTGGAACCAAAGGCTGAACTAAGGAAAAAAAATAAATCAATAAAACAGTATTCACATTTGTGCAACTTCAACTTGAAACAAGCAATCAGTAGTTCATTGTATTTAGGGGGAGTGAAGACTGACTAAATGAGACAAAAGCTGTATGAAGAGTTACCTGTGTAGATCAAAGGCACGCACGGTTCCATCTAGGGAAGCACTTAAAATGACATAACCATTGGAAGTAAAAGTTACAGCAGTTACACCACTGGTATGTTCTGTAAAAGTGACAAAACAAAAGCTGCTTGAAGTGTTCCACACTTTCACCTGCAAGGGAGACAAGAAAAGCTTTCTTAGACTCTCCACTATCAGTTCAGAGAGAAAGGGTAAGGCAGCAGAAGAGCAAAAAAAAAAATGAGTCCTAAAACTCTGCAATAGCATAAAGGAACTCCAGTGCCATCAGTAAGAAATTCTGCTCAGGTGAGACATACAGGGCCACAGCTCATCATTAAATCTCTAAAGAAACACGTACAATATGAAAATCTATGCAGAGATAGAAAAAATATTAAAACTAGGCTAATTTTCAAGGAAAGCTATTGCACTTGGTGAGCACCTCAGGCTCCCAAGCTTTGGACTGTCCACTGGTAAGACAAGTACTGAATACAAAACAAAAACCAACTATGCAGCCATTCCAGAAGTTACAACTGAAATGTTATTTCAGTAATTTTTCAAACAAAAATGTTATAAGCTTAGCTATCTGCAGTTTATGACTTCTGGAATTTAGCCATGGAATGGAAGAAACCACAATGTGGCAGATCTTTTGTCTGACATTCAGAAGTTTTGATAGGAAACAAGATACTACCTTTGTCCCATCTGTGTGCCAAAAGACTGGGATTTTCTACAAAACTTCCTTTAAAAACAAAATAGTACATGTACACCTAGCCTGCCATTTCAATAGAAGCAAAACACTAGGAGCTATTTCTTCTTTTAAATAGCAAGCTTTTACAATGGTACATCTCAGAAGAAACTGTTTAGGAATTGTACTTTAATAAATAATTTTAAATTAATTTTGATTCAAAGTCGATTAGTAAAAGGGCATGAATTTGCTGACATTCCTTCATCCCAAAGTATTGTGGAATCACCACAAACTTCTATAAATTAATTAACATTTGATGAATTAGATGCTTTTGAGTTTATGGGGACTGCAACTATAACAATTAAAACATTATCTGCTAAAAAGTGTAAGTGATGCAATTTGCAGAGGATACCAATAACGCCAATCAAAATACATACATGGTCTGGAGTGAAAGATTAAACATTTAAGTGGGGCAAAAAAACCCCTACACAAACCCTGATTTGATATTAAGAAAAAATACACCAATTACAGTAACAGAGCTTTCTGTTTTCTGCAGAGAAACTCAAGCTGATAACTATGTTATTCGAACTGAAGATCCTAGTTCAGCGACGCTGCATCACTTACTTTTCCATCCTCCCCTCCAGTTACTATGTATTGTCCATCTGGAGAATATGCCAACGAGACCATGCTGTTGAAATGTCCCTGCTGCTTCAGCACATACGACTCACTTTGCCATTCCCACACCAGGAGCTGGCCCAAACCTAGGAACAGAGGAAAAGAATTGACCAGAATTATGAATACAAGGACGAGACTCTGCAAATACAAGCTATAAAATGCAAACAGACACCTCCCTCCGCAAAAAAAGCACAAACCTGAACATCCAAAGGCAATCCAGTCACCAGTACAGTTGATAGAAATAGAAGCTATCCTTTGGTCTGAAATACTGTAATAAGAGATTTACCCAATAAACAAACTTGTATTTTCATGCCTTTTGTGACAAAATTTCAAATCTAGGGTGTATTCTCACTGCTTAAGCAAGCTTTAATTACTTTACTGAATTTATCACCGTAACATCAAAAGCACCGTACATATTTCCCTTATTATAGCCAAAAACGTCAAAACAGACAAAACTGCCTTATTTGGAATGAAGTCAGAGTATCTACATCCCAAATACACATCTGCTAGCATAGAATAAAACTCCCCACAGTCAAGAAAAAATAAAATAAAATTTATACACAGAAATTATTCATTCTTTAGCTAGCATCATACAGCGACGCAAAAGAATTACGGTTTTATTTTTCAACTTAGAGACAATTTACAGATAATTCTACACATGTAGAACCTTTTTTTTTTTTCAGATACTATATTTTCTACAAAGAAACTGACAACACAAAGTCCAAAGCATTGAAGAAATCTATAGCCAACAATTAACTATGCAGGAGCTCCTCATTCAGACTTCCCTTTCCCCTAATAAGCTATGGAACAAAGTTGTGTGGTATTTCGAGTCTATGATTCTACCTTTCCAGAAACTACAATACAAAACAGATACTCATGCTTAAGATTTTGGGCTCTGGTTAGTCATCCTTCACTACTACTAAACATGGTGTGTTCTCAGTCAAAAAAATAAACAAAAAACCCACAAACAAAAAACTCCACACACAAAACCAAAGCAAAAACCAACCATAATGTCATACCTCACCTCAAGGAGTGGATCAGATTGAAATCTGGAAGCTCGTGGAGGTGAAAGATTCCAGAGGCAAAACCAGTGACTAAAAGGTGCGTTTTCTTGTGATAAGCTGCAGACGTCAGGTTATTAAAATCTCCCTCTTTATTGAAAAAATACCTGGCATCAAAGAAATACAAAAGAAAACAATGAAAAAGAAAATTAGGCTGTTACAGTTGCAGTTCAGCATAGGCCAAATATTTTGATTGAAGTAGCCTACAATAAAACTAAAAAGCGATAGTTCCAGGAATCTTTGAATAGGTGCACTCGACAGAGCAGCTGTAAAAGCTGAAGAGAATTAGTTTTCAGTAGCTAGCAGTGATCTGAAGTGACATCTGATCACATGCAGCAAAAGGGACTAAAAGTGAACCTCAGACTAATCGTGCTCTTGATCTAACGCCACCATGGGTGACTCTCATGAATTCACAGGTTATCCTTCTATACAAGTCCTCTTACAGAGGAAGGAATTGAAGCAATGTTCACAAATATCATACATCTGGTCAAGATGTTTTTCTCAGTTTCTTTGCAGTATTATCTCCTACTGGAACTAAACAGATAAGCATCACACAATGGTCACATAAAAGAGCTTCTGAACACTATCCAACAGTTGCACACTTCAAAGTCTTAAGGTCTGGAAGCAATGTTCCCCGAGGCTAATTCCAGACAGGGTTGGGGTAGGTTACTCTATACTTCCTTTAGAGTCCGAGTGACTGAAAACAGAAGCCTGATGTCAGGTGCTCCCAGCTGGCCCCTACATGCATCTTGTCTCTCCCTCACTTCACTGACCAAAGAGATTGCCTGTGAACGCGATCCCTCTCTTCAAGCAAGCTAAATGCTGCAACTATCTTAAAACTAGACGATTCTTTATAAGCCATGTTTCCTTTTGTAGGGACAGATAGGGAGATCACTCAGGAAGACGTCTCCAAGAACCCACGAGGCTGAAGAGCTATCTTTATCAAACACAGCTGTCACCTCTCGAAACCAACCTACCTCTTCTTGCAAGAACTTGAAGGCTCTATATTTAATTTGAGGATACTGGACTACAGACCTCCTCACACTTTTTGAGTTTCAAACACTGAAACATACACCATAATTCAATGTTTCTTATATTATTAAAATTACACTGACTCATTATTCTGAAGGTAAAGGGTGTTGCCCTTGATATAGTCAAAGCAAGACAAACCGGTGTTCCACTGAAACTATTTAAAATGGGATCTACAGCAAAATACTAAATCCTGTGTAGTTTCATACTGGTTTGAGTGAGTGATAAAGGGTGAAAAAAGCCCAATACAGTAAATTCCTAAAACTGTGTCTTTGAAAAAGTGAAAATCACTTACTTAGCAACACGTGAGTATTTAACCTTATGTCTAGTCTCTTGTTCACTTGGGTTGGCTTTTCCATGGATTTCTTCACCCTTCGGCTCGTCGAGAAACTCTTCATCATTTTTTGCTGCGTCCTTTTCCCCAGCAGCATCTTTAGGCGGCATGGGCTTCAACCCATCAAGCTCTGTATCACACTGCCACACACACAGAGCTGCATCCTGGCTAATTGTGTACAGCTAGAATGCAAACACAAACATACAGAATTATTATTTTGCATTCTGCTGTCTTGTTTGAATACAGACTTGCAGAAGGGTTAGCAAGTCTGCAGTTTATCATTAGGATAATACATTACTCTAAAATCACATTGCCTCTAGAATTCAAGGGGCTTTGGTCTGGAAAATTCACTTGTCCTGAGAACTGATGATTTCCTTTACCTGCCTTCTTGACAGTTCTTGAGAAGCCCAAAGGCAATCTGATTACAAATTAGCATTACAGGTAATGATTTTTTTCTTGGGGACCAATTTTAGGCAACTTACTCTCCGTCTAAAGTTTACTTCTCTTCAAATGTTCATGTAATTGGAAACTCTTAATCACAGCAGCGGAGTTGAGACACATATTACATATTTTCTAAATTATGAGATATCAAAATAGTCAGCATCCTTATCTACAAATGAGATCCGTTTCTTGAATTAAATATTAAAATACTTGAATGTCATGTGATTATACATACATCTAGACTGTTCTCTTCAAAAAAGCAGGCTACTATTATATCCTTATGCCCTCCAAGTGAGTAGTAAATCAAGTTTGCCCATCGTTCTGCTCCAAACACCCATGTAGACATGTCCTTGCTCCCTACTGCAAAACATCTACAAAAGAAAAGGCAACTTGAATTAGAAAACTGGAATGTTCACATTCCTAAGATATGTTTCTTTTATGGATAACTAGACGTTTTCAAGCAAAAATTCTTTACTAATCCTCAATACATGCATATTTTATACCTTCTAGTTTTCCTAATTATGTATTTTTACTTCAGGACAGAATGCGAAACAGAAGGACCAAAAAGAATTTTTAAAGCTAGTACAATACTTTAGAGCAAAGAAAATGGACTGCAACAAACACAAAAACATGAACAACGTGACCAGGTAAACAGCGCTTTAGTTTTAACAACTCACTTGGAATCATCAGTCCAGTCAATACAAGTTGTTTCATCATAGGGACCATAGTAAGTTTTGTCCAGAACAAATGCATTAAATTCTCGTTTCTTCCCAGGAGCGTGGTACATAAGAGCTACATTGTCTTTTGTAATCACAAATTTCCTGTCATATGGGGAGAAAAAGCAAAACTGCACACAGAGCTGTTAAAGCAAACAATTGTTCAGTACAGACTGCATTATAATGAAACAAAACAATGTTAAAAATGTTTCTGCACTACTGAAATGATAAATATGTATTGCTTTTGAAAGAAAATCAAAAACCTATTTGCAGATTGATATTATTCCCCAATTTACACATTATAAGACAGAAAACTGTAAGTAAAAATCACTCTAGTTAAATAATGAAATATTTATTTTCCAATTCTCACAAAGGAAGGAAAAGTTCATACATTCAAAACAGGATAATCTATTCTGCACTATCTTCACGTCCATATATTGGCCACTTTCAGAAACAAAAATCATCTGCACTTTTTAAACGTACCCTTTAACCTGGTCCTGTTGCCCATATAATTCCCTAACACAGAACTGAGATTTAAACTCATTCCAGATCACTTTAAGTCAATCCAACTGACGAACGCTGTCAAAATGGCACTTTGCACTTTTTCCTCTCACCCTTGTGATGCGTGTCACCATGCTTTGGATCTGCAACCACACAGCTAAAATATCAAGGATGTGAACAGAAGCACTCGATTCAGAGCAGTGCATCTTTCAGCACCACAACTGTCTTAGGCCAACCCAAATCAGCAGCGAAACTGCACCACCACGGGTGTCATCAGGCAACTCTGCAGCACTGATTTTTGCCCCCCTCCATGGGCTCTTTCACCTTGTCTACAATACATAAGAACAGCAAATCTTCTAAGTTTCCCATGGTCCTACAATAGACAAAATGTGCAACAAACAACTTCCGTGCCAGTATGTTTCCAAGGCTTTGCTCTTCCTCTTTTCTTCCCCTCTCAACTTTACAGATCAAGTGACTCCGAGCAGCTCAAAATCTCCCCCTACGTTAACCAACAGGTATCATCCCCAGATTGCTGAGAATGTCTTCAAAATTAAAACTAGTTTATGAGGTAATTTCTATTGTTTTGTTTTAAAGCTTGTGCGTTTTACTTACTTGCCATCAGGGGAGAAGCTGACACTGTGAACTGGTTTGTGAAAATAAAACTGATGTATCACACATTTCCCAATCAAGCTGACAAGCAAGGCAGCTCCCTCTGTATGGGCAGAAAAAGAAGGAATATGGAAATAATCAAGTTCCCAAAGTAAACCATAACCCTGGGTAGCGGCTAATGTATATCCTTAAAACAAGAAGGGGGTGGTGTACCTCCTTAGAAACTTTTCAAGACAGTGTGCTTAATATTATTAAGAAAAATACAATCAAAATTACAAGTCACTGTCTAAATTCTGTAGATAAGGATATCTTGCCCAGAAATTCTAACACAGTTTTTAAAGCAGAGCACTTCTAATTTGTGTTAAGGTTGAAACAGCTAGCAAGACAGTCTTTCCGCTCTTAATGCTATATTTTTATTTCCTTCTTTTAGAAAACAAATGCCTTTTTTTATTAAAGTACCTTCATCAATTACAATGGCAAGACTTCCATCTGGAGAGAGCCCCACACACACAATATTAAGCCGTGTAGCCAACGGGAATGTCTCACACTTATTACTGCAAGAAAAAGATAAAATGGTGTAAGGATGTAAACAATATAAGGATGTAGAAATAACAGTCATCTTCAGTATCAGTGAAACATGGTTTGTTACCTATGTCAAAGCCACTGAATCAACTTAGTTGTAAAAAAATACCCACAACTTTTCAGTTGTCACAACCCCATAAACACCAACTACATAAGAGACAGGCTTCTGACCAGAATATTGTCATAACGAGCATCAATGAAAATCGTGACCTATAGGAAAAGGCAGATACCAGTCTAGGCTTTGCCCTGTATGAGAAACAGTACAAGGCAGTAGCACACAAGGAAACCGTATGACCAAATCAAATGCAAACCACTTACTCCCCCTCCTCTCTGTTTGTTTCTAAACCCCATCTTTACATGCTTCTCACGTTATTCTCCCCAGGAACCTATTTACAGAAAACCCGCACCATGCAACACCTGGTCGGTCACCCGACTGCAGAACCACAGAATCTCTCTGGCTGGACGAGACCTTTAAGACCATCGCGCCCAGCCATTGCCCTGGCACTGCCAGCTCACCGCTAGTCCTGTCCCTCAGACCAACACCTTGTTTTAAATACCTCCAGGGATGGTGAATCCACCTCTGCCCTGGGCAGCCTGTTCCAACGCCCGATGACCCTTTTAACGCCAAGCCAGGAACTTTTTCAGGAGGCAAATCACTCTCAAGAACCCCAGCCCGCTGCGGGAGCAGCGCAGCCCTAGAAAACGTGCCGACAGCGCCAGGCCGTTCCCCCTCCGCCTCCGCCGGGAGGCCGG
>NW_009733039.1:0-3355 GCF_000703405.1 Apaloderma vittatum | reverse complement strand
TATATAAAATATAATTTTAAGCAATCGTGCAACACTCTTAAAAAGGGCTCATTTCACATTTTCTAAATTCTAGTGGTCCTGGAATGCATAATGCATTCTATTAAAATACTCTTTTAAATATTAACAATTAGTGTTCAAATCACCAACTAATACAATATTCTTTAGCTGTCAGGGGGTTTAAATAAATCTATCTTTGATCCACGTTCCACTGAATTACACATCATGGAGGTATGCAGTCACAGCATTAGTGGGTTAAATGTCAAAATGGCATTACAGTACAAAATAGTTAAAAAAAATCAGCTAGTCATATGTTTCTCCATCTGTGGAATTATTATGGCTCACAAGCAACCCACTGAATTACTGTAATCCTTTGCAACCAAAGACATTATCTGAATCCCACCTTAATCCTGACTGGTTCATTTACTCCAGATTTCTTAGGTGTGGGTTAAAAATTCACTGCAAGGTGCCCACTCTCCTATGACATCCCGCTGCAAACTGGAAAACATAGAGTACTTTATTTAAACATTCCTTAATTGCTACATTGTCCTAGACCACATTAATATATATATTGTGTGTGTATATATAGATATACACCTATGACATGTACATATATACACACACAAACATATATACACACATACACACACGTACCTAGGATAATAGCACACCGACATAACATTAACTCTATACAGGTATTTGCCAAGAAAAAAAATAGGGCATTTCCTCCACCACTTATTCACAAGCTTATGGGGTTTTTTTGTTTTTAACCTTTGTGTCCCTGATAAAAGAAAATGCATGGTTAAACCATAAAACTATATTTTTTTTGTCTCACTTCAAATTTTATGAAGGCATCAGGCACTTTTGATTACTGTTGGTGTGTACAAGTATAGCAACATCTTTCTTCTCTTTTATATATATATATATATATACACACACACTCTACTGTATCTTCTTTGCTCGGATAACTTATTTGTGAAATCTTTGGTCCTTGAGTCTACTCTGTTTGCCACAGCTGGTTTTCCTGCATTCTCACATTTTTTAAATGTGAGGCACGCACACAGCCGGAAATAATGGACTTTGTCATCGTACGTGTTTCTGTTTCGATAACTGTACCAATCCACTACTGTTCATTTGGAGCAAGCTGTTTCTGGTAAAGCATTCTAGTCAAGCAAGCTATACATTCTACATGGTCAATCCATAGACGGCACTTGCTGCAAGCCCCAAATGCAGTAATTCCAATATACATTTTTATTCAGCTCATCTCTGCTTTATGCCTCTAAATTTTAATTCCTGAATATATATAAATTTTTTGTGAAATTTTTTTTTGTTTTTTTTTGTTTCTTTCTTCCTTTCATATTCTCCCTTTTGCAGATCCCATTCTAGAGTAAGAATAAAAATAAAAGAAAATAAGGCTTTCCCACCTTCTCTATGCCAAAGCTATGGGAGCAGATATTGCCAACCCATATTGTCATCAAGCACTCCTCCCTCGCTTATTTCAGGGGAAGCTGGTTGCTTTTAATGACAGGCCTCTTGTGCTCTGGGGTAGGATCCAATTATTTTGGGGTTCTTTCTCGATCATGCTCCCACTATTTATTAGAAGAACCACAAGCTTTTCCCAAGCTTGAAAACTAGAGCAGATCATCATTGCACAATACACCCCATTTCAAAGGGACGTGCAGTCCCTTCGAATGTCTTAGAAAACGTTCGCCCCACCGAGTCTACTAATTTCGGTCCTTAATTACAGGGCAGCCAAGTAGAGTACGTGTGCTGCTGGCAAGGGAACACCGTCTGAACCTGGGCAATATAGTAATTGCTGAAGTTAGCATCTGCTACGTATGGGGCTGGCTGGTAATAGCAGGTGACATTGGCCACATTGGGGATGATATTTTGCTCGGCCAGGACCCGGATGGCCAGCATGGTGATCAGATTCAGAGTCTGTCTCCTCTCATGCCCCATCAGGCACACTGTGCTCTCATTCACCACACCATGAAGGGTCATGAGATAGTCATACTTGCGGTCCTCTAATCCCACAAAGTGGTTCTGCAAGTAGGACTCCAGCTTTCTCTGCTGTTCTCCAATGTCTGAGAAGTCAATGAAAAACCTCGAGCACATGTATCTCTGCAGGGACTTAATCTCGGATTCGGAGGCAGCCCTAAAGCCCCTTACCAAAAGGTTGCAGTACTTCAGGAGACCACCTCCTCTGATTTCTTCTGGGTTTCTGGTGGCGATTATCTTGTTGCAGAGGTGATCAAAGGCTTCCTGGAAATCCCCATAGACGCTCTCACCAATGATAGTTGGGTGAAAAGTTTCAGTCATCAGATTCTCTGAGCACTCATAAAAAAGCAGCAGGGAGTCCAGCTTGATTTGAAAGGAATCAACACTGAATTCAAACTGCCGCCTCAGAGAGTCCACAAATTTCAGCTCCACATTTTTGCCACTGTTGTTGGACAGGGAGATGAGACTCCATCGGTCTGAATCATTGCATACTTTTACCATTTTCTGCACATAAGCCTCCTATAATTGGAAAGACAAAATGAGCAAATGAAGACACAAATGCAAGAAATTTCCCCTTCACTGTATTGGTTCGCGTCCCCCCATCACCACCACCTCCACCCCGTATTTGTGTTTCATAAAAAATTTTGTGGAGCCTGCAGATACAAACCAGAGAATAAATGCTTAATGTGAGAGCTTGGAGTGCCGTCATTTCAAGGCAGTGATAGAGGAGGGTGTTCTGCTGGGACTGTGTTGTGCAAGGGAAGCAGCTGGCAACACTGCTTCTTTCAGTCACTTCTAAATACTTCTACACACGAAGCTCATGGCACACATGCCAAATATCCATGCACCCACACACAAAAGGTCACCGCTACGATCAGATAAGCAATCTTTTTTTATCAGTTTCCTCTTCTCTTTCTCTCCCGCCCATAAAAAAACCTGAACAAATGCTCACTCCCCTCAATCCTGTTCTCTCAGTTGGTACAGGTTCCACAGATCTGCCCCATACGCCAAAAAATCCCTCCAAAAAAAAATATCTTAAAGGCATTTGGCATTCAGCCTAATTAACTCAAGCAAACTGCCTCTGAGATGAGGGAACACGCCTCTCTGCTGGGGCATCTGGCACACAAGAATCTGTGTCTTGCAGACGGTGTTTCCTTCTTGCAGATATGAAAGCCACCTAAAGCTCCCTCCAACCACCCCCGGGAGGGTGCTGGGTCCGGCCAACCAAGCTGCCGCAGAGCCAAGCCAGGAGAATCGGCAGCGCCTTGCACACCGCCGCCCCAGGTAAGGGAATGCTGCTGCCAGCAAATCAAATGAGACAGAGGGAGGAAAGATCCATTAATCCCGAGGAACCCCCCGG
>NW_009733038.1:0-247 GCF_000703405.1 Apaloderma vittatum | reverse complement strand
TGTCGTGATTTTCATGACTTTTGTCGTTATTTTCACAATTTCCATGATTTCCGTTATAATCATGATTGATTTCTGTGATTTTCGTTATTTTTGTGAACTGTTTCCATTGTTTTCATGATTTCCTTGTTTTCATGATTTCATTGTTTTCATGATTTCCACCGTTTTTGCTCTTATCAATGTTTCCATGATTTTCATTTTCTTTATTTTCCTTGTTTCCATGACTTTCACGTTCCTCATTATTTTCACG
>NW_009733037.1:0-2882 GCF_000703405.1 Apaloderma vittatum | reverse complement strand
GTGATCCTGCTCTGGCAGGGGGTTGGACTCAATGATCTTTCGAGGTCCCTTCTGTCCATGAACATTCTGTGATTCTGTGAAACCAGCCAGAGCAGTGTTCTTGGTCATGTCAGCAGAGCACAAAAACATCCAGTTCAATTTCTTCCCATCGATCTGAGGCAGGCTGATGCAGAGCATTCTCCTCCAGACAGATTTCAGCACAAACCACTTCTCCAAGGAAGATTTCTGTCCTTCGCTGCAGAAGACTCAATGCTACTCAGACAATTCCTTCAAAGATCCCTGCAGGAGAACAATTCCTCCACATTTACATCACAGAGGGAAAACCAACCGCATGGGTATCTACCACGTGGATCCTCAACTGTTTTTACAGAGAAGGCACCTCACAAGGACACAGTTTCAGAAGGTGAAGAGCAGCTCATGGATTTTCTAACCAGGCCTGTACATACATTTCACATAAAGCTTTGGTGTCACAGCTCACAGACAGATCTCCTCAGGTCAGCTGGGAAAGGACACAAGCAGAAACAGGTCAGGCTGCTCCAGACAGGGGAATGGGATGAACTGGGATGGCTTTTCTTGCCCTGGCCAAGTCTCCTGTTATTCAGACGGGAGCTTCAGACTTGCTCTTGAAAACCCTCAAGAAGGGGTTTGCCTGCTCAATCTCTTACAAACCCTCTTCACTACACAGAGAGGGAACAAACCTGGGGTTTCTTTAGCCTGTTTGGCATCCCTTTCATGGCAATTCAAGTCCCTTATTTCTTGTTATGCCTCCAGAGCCCAGCAGAAAAATGCACCTCCTCTACTCTGCAGCACTCTCTGTCTGTCCTCAGGCATCTCTAGACTAAACAGGTCTCATACTCTTTCCTCATAAATCCTGAGCAAATTTCTTCCAATCACGTTTGTTATTCCTCACTAGACTGTCAGCCTGGTCACTGCCTTTTCCTGTGATCCTCTTCCAGGACTTGGCTTGTTATGGGAAGATTCATCTTCAGGAGGGACTTTTACCTCCACACAACACCAAGACCCAAGGAAATAACCAGCATTATCCCAATTTAGAGATCAAAGGTGAACAGGGTGAACAGGGCAAGTGAGGGGCAGAAGAGCTGAGCTACTAGGAACAAGGGAATTTCTCAAGTGGATGAAAGGCAATAGTTCAGAGAAGCTTGTGCGTGAAAAGCAGCTTTTCTTAGGTATCTGCAATCAGACTTCTAGGATTTGCTGCTCAAAATCCCTTCTGGGGTTTAGTCACCTAACTCAGCCTTTGAATAGGCTTGCTTTTGGTCCAAGGTGTGGCTGGACGAGACACAAGGCTGGTGTCAAGCAAACACTGCAAGAAGCCAGCTCCAAAGCTCTCTTCACCCACTCCTCCTCCCTTGCTGATTTTGCAGCACAAGCCAGGAGGTTAGAGCAACTCTCGAGAGGGAAGAAAAGTCACCACACAAGGTCTCTTCCTCCAGGAACTGCTTCTTGATTTATTCACTGATTGCTGAGTGATTGTGCAACCCTGTGTTAGAGATACTTGCGTCCTGGCCTCCCACCTTAAAGCAAATAATCCCTGCTGACGGCTCAGGGATTTAGGCTCTCTTTGGTACTCCCTTTTTCTCTTAGCAATTGGGGATGGTGAAGGCAGGCAGGAAGTAAGGGCAGGTTTTAACTACTAATTGCGAAAGCCTGGACATGACCAAAGTGAACACAGAGCTGAAAGGCCAGGGAATGTAGATCCATGCTGATTTACTACGACTGTGGACACAAAACCATTTCAGTCTTTTTTTCTTTTTTTTCCCCAGGCCCAGCACTTTTTGCCTTCACAGCTTGCTGACCAGCCCTGAAAACAAATCCAACAGACCATCAAATTTTTCCAAGCCACGGCAGCCTTTCTCCATGAGGGCGAGGAAGGCGACAAAGCGCTTGGACATAACCCGAATGTCAGGTCAGCCCTCCCCTTCCTGCGACCTGGCAACTCGCCTTCGCTCCAAGTGCCACAACGGACTCCTCGCCCTCGGCACGTTGGCTTCGCAGCCACGTGACACCGCTAAAGATCACATTTCCAGATGGACGACGTTTCCTTGGCCCTGCCTGCTGTCCCCAGGGGACCCTTAGCCAGCTCCTGCACGTCCACTCCTTGAGGCTTCAGCTGTTACTTGAACGAGGTGCTGGGATGAGAGCGCAGGGGCAGCGGGGATGCTTTAGGACCAGGCTGATCACAGAATCACAGAAGTCTCTAGGCTGGAAAAGACTCTGAAGGTCATCGAGTACAAATGCAAAGCTAGCAGTGCCAGGCTCACCACTAAACCACATCCCTGAGCACCACATCGACCCAGCTTCCAAATCCCTCCAGGGATGGGGACTCCACCAGCTCCCTGAGCAACCTGTTCCAATGAGATGTGGTGGTCTCCACGTCAGCAGAGGTGGATCGCTTCCTACAACTACCTTACAGGAGGGAGGATCGGAGTTTTCAACCAAGTAGCAAGTGACGGGACAAGAGAAAATGGCCTCAAGTTGTGCCAGGGGAGGTTTAGAATGGATATGAGGAAGAATTTCTTTACTGAAAGGGTTCTCGGGCACTGGAACGGCTTGCCCAGGGCAGTGGTGGAGTCCCCAACCTGGAGCGGTTTAAGAGTCGGGCAGACACAGGGATCTGGTTTAGTCAAAGTCTTGTCAGTGCTGGGTTAATGATTGGACTCGATGACCTTAAAGGTCTTTTCCAGCCTGGGCGATTCTGTGTGATTCTGAGCCCCCTGGTGCCTGGGCAGGACAACAAAGCGGCCTGTGACAGAACCACACTGAGCCCAAGACAAGGGGGACAACCTGACGTTAAAAAAAACCCCGAAACCAGGAAACCCATCGGGAGGTGCCACAACCGGGTGACCCGCACCGTCTTCCTC
>NW_009733036.1:1553-3091 GCF_000703405.1 Apaloderma vittatum | reverse complement strand
GCCCAGCCTGCCGCCGAGGGCAGGGGCTGCGTGCTGTGGGGACGGGCTCCCTGTCAAGGTGGAGGCCACGGGCAGGCAGCAGGGTTTGGGTGGGCACGTTGTGTTCCCGGGTGGTTTGCGGTCCCCAGCACCCTACCCTGACACAGGCGTTTGCCAGTGTCAGGAAATGAAATAAACACCGAGCAGTCTCCTGGCAGCGAGACCGCAGGCGGCGGGTGCAGGGGGCACCCTGCCTCTGCCTGAGTCACAAGCACCGCCAGCCCCCGCCTCCCCAGGGACTGCTGGGGTTCCCCAACAGGAGCAGGCACGGCAGTTCTGCCCCAGCCAGCTCCTCCTCTCCACCCTCAGGTGTCCTCCCTGCATCCTCAGGGACCACGGGATGAGCTTTCCCACTGGGAAAAAAAAAATTAAAAATGCCCTGAACACCTACAATGTTTATGGCCTGTGGGCTGCAGCTTGGTGTGGCGAGGGTCCAGCTGTTGCTTAATGTCCCCGCATGTGGCACTGGGCTGTCACACTTTGGGGAGCCGGCAGTACCAGCCACCTGTTCATCACAACCAGCTGAAGAAAGGGGAGACCAGAGGAGCCCTCTGCCTGCAGTCTTCAGTGTTCCAGCGCACAGAGAGCCACAGCTTTGTCCCTGTGGTGAGGTGGCTTTGTGTGCAGGGACAAGCTCCCCAGGTCTGGGATAGTGGTGGAAGCTGCTCTAACACAGCTGCAAAAGGATTTCAGCCTCCCAGATGGAAACACAGTCAAACAGCCTGAAGGAGCTGAGCTCAGAGAAACAGCAAGAGAGGAGAGGGAAGATGGTGTGAAAGGGTTATGTTGAAGACAAGCAGGAGGTGGTGTTGAACGACAGCATCAATTAGAAGAGGAGCTGAGGAAGGTGGAAACCAGCTAGGTCACGCAGGAGAGTGAAAAGAGTGCACAAGACACACAAACAACCTAAGATTCCTCCTGCCTGTCTGTGCCAGAGGCAGTGTGACTGCTCCACAAGATTAATGGCATCTATTAGAGGCGATAAGGAGGCTGCTAACAGTAAAGTGTTCCTGAGAAAGTGAACTTCCTCATTCCTGCCAAGAAAGGGAGTTTCATTCAGAGCAAAGAGCACCAGAACAAACAAATCCATTAGAAACAGAAAGTTCCCGAACTCAGACAAGCAACCCAGGGACCCGGAAGGCTTTGGTGCAGGAAGATCCACACTTGAAGTAAACACTTCCACCTGGGGGACTGCCACATAATGAATGAGCAATGGGAGTTAAAGAAGGTGCCAGGGATTAGCCAGGATTTAGGGGCCTGGGGGACCTGGCCAATTTGCTTTAATTGATCATTAGAAACAGCCTAATCCCCACGAAAATCAGTGTGGGAAATCCGGGCAGCCAGGCTCCAGGAGGACTCTGCTGAGGCTTACAAGAGGGCACAAGTCACGGAGGGGTTGTCTCGGTCTCAGAAAGGGGAACAGTGGCTCCTGAGGGTGAGTGGGCCGGCTGGTCCTGCAAACCCCACGGGGTCTGCCCACAGACACCAGCCAACTGCCC